>NW_026932988.1:0-5432 GCF_032062105.1 Saccostrea cuccullata
GCTATTTCAAAACAATATCTTCTTTTATGAATACTGAGCATTGTACAAATCGTTTAGATAGATACTCAAGATTTGGGTAATATGTATTCCATAGACTGAGGGTGTGGATGATTTATGAATAAATCGTAGTTTCCGATAATTTTTTTTATTAGACATGACTTTTATATAAAGAATATTGCTTTTATATCTGATTCATATCGAATCTAGGCTAATTGCATCATGACATAAATTTTCTGTTTTCGTTCCGCGTTTTAGCAACACCCCAGTCGGACTGTCGGAAGTCGGGTACTTAAAGTAGGAACATACTAAAGACCTGACATACTAAAGACCTGATATTTGACCTGATGAAAAAAATATTTCATATAAATTATCAATTTAAACATTATATTTCATATTTCTGGGGCAAAAATATTAATGATAGTAGCTAATACTATACAAAAATACACTTTTAGTGGATATAAAGTAGATTTTTTGGCTATGTATTAAGGTATATTCACAAATCTCGATGACCTGATATTTTGAATGACCTGATAATTTTACTTTACAGACCTGATATTTTTAAACAAAATGGAAAATATACTATAAGAATATAAATCAGGTCATTTGAACCCATCACATCATTTAAAAATATCAGGTCATTAAAAAATATCAGGTCTTTAGTGGAAAATCATCAGGTCATTTCAAATCATCAGGTCAATTCTTTTCCTTAGTTCTGGCAAAAAAGATTTGTTTCAAAACCATTTAAAGTGTTTAATTTTTCTAAAAGAATTATAAATAAATATCAGGTCATTCAAATCCTTCCATTGAGAGTCATTTATAAAAGTTTCAGGTCTTCACTAGAAATATCAGGTCATTCAAAATATCAGGTCAAGAAGTTTTTGTAAGAACACTTTGATACAAAGAAAAAAGTCTCAGTGTTATCTACTTAAAGTGTATTTAAGTATAGCATTATCAATAATTTTCTCCCCAAAAATTGAAACAGAATGTTTAAATAGATAATTTTATGTGATTTTTTTTTTCATCAGGTCAAAATATCAGGTCTATAGTATATCAGGTCTTTAGTATGTTCCCTTAAAGTACTAGTTTTACCATCTGCCATACAAGAGGCCATGAGGCAGGTAATAAACAAGGATAAAGATGGTATTTAATTGTTTCTTATAATTACATCATAGTTTTGTGTTTTTGAAAAATTGCTCATGAACAAGATTTATTCATATAATTTTAATTACTATAACGTTAACGGCATTTGCCAGTGTTAGAGTTAGCGTATTAATAAACGAGGACAAAGCTATAAATAGGAAACTTTATATCAGGTAGAATGTAAACAACGCGTGTAATAGTCTGTGAGAGACCCGTTTTACACATTTCCCCCAAGGAAGCTCTGAACACTAAAAGAAAATTAAAATTTAGTCATTGAGAAAAAATTACATCATACATGTGCTTCTTTGGTTCATTTTCAGTGTTTTTGGTCTAGAGTCAGTTACTCAGTAGAGAATAAACTTAAAAAGTATCGAGAACGGATATCATTGCTGTTTACTTGCCCAGGGAAAGTAGGGGTAAGTAATGTTATGTTTTTAATTACATTATTTGAAATTATCAGGTCCAGGAAACTCACTATTTAGCCATATAGCTAAATCTACCTACATCACCTGTATTTAGCTTTATTTACCTATATAATATAGCTTTATTTAGCTTTTCAGAGTAAATTTCTGTTTTATGTAAAGCAGACAAAAAGTCGCATAATGAACTAGTATTAGTTTTCAACTTTGAAATGGACTGAAAACAATTCACCAAAAACCCACTTTTAAAAATTTTTCTCCTTTTGTGCAATTGCAATCAAAGATCTAAAAGTTTTGGGGCTATCTACAGTTAATCTGTGATTCTAATGCAATTGTTTTGTAAAACACTCTTTGATTGGCTCATACACTGATATTTGAAGCAGTAAAACGAGCATTAACGAGCGTGAAAGCTTTTTCATTGTGACGTCATAATAGAGCAACGCAAAAATACAATGCTCCGTGACATATTTCATGTAACAAAATTCAACAAAATAAGACGTAATCAACAAACAAAATGCATGGATTGCATTAGAATGGGAATAACTAAACTTCTAATTTGGTATTTGCGACCGTTAATGCTGATTTAACGGTCACAAACATCCGTTTTACCGGCTCCATACGCGTCGCCGGTAAAACTCAGTTTGTGACCATTAAATCAGCATTAACAGTCGCAAATACCAAATTAGAAGATAGTTATTCCCTAATTAAGCAGCTACTTTAACAAAGAAAAGAAGTTTTGGTCAACAAGATAATAGATTTGTAATAATTCAGCACAATGCAAGGCAGTCACACTTAGTCATGCCTCACCGCACTTCCAGTGAGGGACAGCTATCAAAACAATAGAAAATAATGCATTTTTTGGTAAAAAAGTGTCTAAAAGAGGCAATGTTTTTACTATCTATGCCCTAGGTTGTTTTTATCAAACCTTTTAAAAAAATATCAGCCATAATTTTCATGCAACTTTTTGTCTGCTTTTCATAAAACAGAAACCTATTCTAAAATAGCTAAATAATACTAGAGCCAAGCTCGTTGCAAAGCAACGAGTAGGTCTTCCGTCGGAGCTACGGACAGAGAGAAATGACATTGAGTCAAGGTCATGCCACGTTCTAATGAGAAAGCAATCTTTTTTAAGGGTAGATATATTCTTTTTATGTTTTACTATTAAAAAAGTGATAGTAAAGGAATGTTTGCGACCTTGACCTTGTCAAAATGAACTTGGGTCACACCATGACACAAGATGGTGATGAGCATACCCCATTTGTGTGCTACTGTATTGACAAATTCACACATGTTTTTTCAAACAATGCATCCAGTCAAAATATCTTATCCTAAATGACCTTGATTCAAGGCCATAACACACTCTCCATGATTTAAGCCATACTTTTTTTTAGATAGGCCTTGTCACAGCTAATATACATGTGTAAAAAGTTATGGCCAATTTTAAGCAATGTTTAAATTTTGGAAAAGCCGGATAAACTTCAAGGTCAAAGTTCATGATATACTAGTATTTGATATGATTTTATCACAGGTTACGTACATGACATTGTGATGTTTGTGTAATATGAAAGCCCTATCTCTCCTCATTAAAAAGTTATGATCAAGCCTCAAGGTCAAGTTGTCAAAAGTCAGTGTATTTAGAAAAGAGTTGTCATAGGTAATTCATAGGGATAAAATAAAAGCCCTATCTCTTCTCAGTCAAAAGGTATGAGTATTGTTAATGTTTTTGAAAAGAAGGTCAAACTTCAAGGTCAAAGGGTAAAAAATTAGTGAATTTTAAAAGGTGTTGTCACAGTTAATACTTTTTTATAAAATGGAAGCTTTCAAAAGTTATGGTCAATTTAAAGTAATGTACTACGTGTGTACCTTTCCAATAATAGAATCATCCGCACAAATCAAAAACAAGTTGCAGTATTGATATCCCCAATTTTTTTTAAATAATGAGACTATAATGGACTTCACAAGGGTAGAATTGAACATTAATTTATCATGTTTATGGTACATGTGCAATTAAAATCACTATCAAAAATGGCAGAGTTATCGATAGGTCATCCTGTGTCACCCTTCAGTGTAACCGATGAACTCGTCCATAGATACCTCAGCAGATGAGAAAAGCGCGCGTAAACGCAGCACCTTTTATTCATTCGTCAAAGAGTAGAATCCGACATTCAACACTTTTAAATCATGTTCAAGAAAACCTTAAAATTTGTGTATAGAAATATTCTCACGATTAGCGCAAATGACATGTTTTCATGATCTTAAATCTAGGACTCTAGTAAAAATCAAAGAGCGGTAATGTTGACCTGACGAATGTATACAGTTCAATGCGCGATCGATAAACGGGTTTCATAACCATGTGATAACTGTACACACAAAACACGCACACTGTACACGAAACTTTCAGGGTCCGAGGAAAATTCACGATGCATGAATTGAATGACAGTGAATTATCTTAAGCTTGAATTTCTTTTAAAATAAATAATGCTACATTGAATATTAATTCTTAAAAATATTTTCCTCTCTCCCGTCTTGTTCTTTACACTAAACACAGGGAGAAAGTTGTCTCTGAATAATCTGTATGACATCCAGCTAGAGAATACGTTAAAAGTCTTATTTCAACAAAGTTTAACATTCAATTTAGCTAGGTATATTATTCTTATCCAGTTAATTTCAGTTATACGTGTTATACGCGTACGCATATAGAATTCTTCTTCACTTGCCGTATAAAATCACTTACCTGTACATGGACTATAAAGTTTTCTGCTCATCTAATAAAACATGACTAGAACAAAATAACGTTTTCATGAGATCAATAAGATGCTAAAGAACCCATTTCAAATCGATAACTATATCCAAATATTTACCGTTTTTTAGTTATAAAGCAAAAACTTTCGAGCGCCCTTGGCCCCTAATTTGAGGGGCCAGCCCCTTTTTAATGATGTCAAATGATAGATCTTAAAATTTTGCACAATATTTGTGAAACATGTCTTAACAAATTATTTTTAGTTTAAAAGATACATAAGGAAATAGATGTAAATTTTTGCGCTTTTAGGCATTCTTATTTTTGACCCCTATCTAGCACCGTTTTGAGCGCAGAAATCGAAAAAGAAAAACGGATGTGCACAACTTCAATTCTTCTAGTATTTAAATGCAGTAGACATTCTGCTCCAGCTTTTGTCGTTTCTGAGCCTTTGTCTGGAAACAAACAGCACCAAATTTTCATTTAAAGGGAAATAACTCAAAAGCGGAAGGGAATTTTTGAAATGTATGAAAACATTTAAATTGAGTTTTGTAACGTCCAAAAACTCTGAAAATTTGAGCGAAATCCGTTAAGAAATGAGCGAGTTACGAGGTCTCAAAGTTGGCGTCTAGGAAAAAAAAAAAAGAATAATAGGAATAATCTTAACCATCAGAATCAGTAGAAGGTCTTCCGCCTGAGCGGAAGACCTTTAAAAATAAAGCTATATTATATAGGTAAATAAAGCTATATAGGTAAATTAAGCTATATAGCTAAATATAGTGATTTTCCTGGTCCTGATTATATGTCTATGGTATTAATAAAGTCAGTTGTGTCTTTTACTGTTAAATATACATACATCAAAAGGTATCTTACATATTCAGGTAAATAAACTAAAACTCTTTAGACAGCAGTGTCTAAAGAGCTTCCTTAAGTATTTCTTTTCACATTTATACTGTTGTTGTTTCACAAATTATCCATATAAACAAGAATTTAAAGTCCCATTAAACTGAACTGATTGCATGCAGAGCAATCAAGGGCCTCTGCCAACAGAGGATCAGATGCCACGGAGAAGTGAGCGTCCCTTTCAGATCGGTCTCAAACCGCCGTGTGATCATTATATTGAGAGGGTTAAGGGA
>NW_026932989.1:0-55055 GCF_032062105.1 Saccostrea cuccullata
AGGGGCTCAATTGGTATCCATGGAGATTCCAATAGATTGTTGGAAAACCTGCTCTCCAAAAACAACATAGATATTGTCAATCTCAAAGCACCTTTTTCATGTCAACTTCAAAGTAATTGTGTGTATAATCAGAATGTTTTTAACAAAATAAATTTGCAAATGACCAATGACAAGGTAAGTAAATTTACGAGTTTTATTTTTATTGAAAAGGCAACTGTCAATTATATAATTTTTTTTTCAAAACTGACATATGATTTTGATTACTTTCTTCCTTAGAAAGGGAACTGGGTATAAGTCGGATTAACACTTGTAAAATTAAACCCAAGTTATTCTAAAATACAATTTATATAATGAGTCTTACAAACAAAAACAATGTTGTATAAAGCCCCTCTCTTTAATTTTTCACAAAAATGGAGATGTCAGCACTTTCCGGTGGAGGGCTACAAAATCTGACTTATTCTCGGCACTCAGGGCCAATGAGCAGTGAGGGATCTTTTTTGTGCCCACACTGCGACAAGGGACCTCGGTTTATACGCTCTCATCCGTAGGTTCTCAAGAATATTACGTCCAGATACGTGTCAGCCAATTTAATGTACAGGATAATTCTTAAAATGGGTCGTGTGTCAAATGTTTTATCATTCAATTCATTTTCATTCTTATCTTTTTTTCTTAAAAACAATTTAAACATTAATAATAATTCTAAAAATTTTGGCAAAATAATGAGATTAAATTATTGCATGAAGTTTTGTACATAAAATATTTTTATATAAAAATCCTAAAAAATCATGCAAACAAATATATTTAGATATTTTCTTGTAGCAAAGCTATATGCGGCTTAAAGCCTGTTGAGAAAATGTGTAAAAATTGATCTAAAATATTATAAATATTTATGTGTTTGTAAACCTTATTGTTAAAATAATTATTGTCGCCCGCCTGGCGCGGTATTATCTCTAACTTTAGGAGTTGATTATTACGTCGTGGAATAAGTAGTTGATACCACTAGGAACATGGAGACTGGTTCCTCGGGTAATGAAATATATGGGAAAAACGAACAGTATTCAAGCTCAAAATTCTATTTGAAAATGCAGAAAAGGAACAGAGCAAACACGGCCCTCCAAAACATCTGAGGTGAGATCAGATGCCATGGAGGAGTGACCATCACCCACCGGTCACACCCACGTGTGCATCTTGTCATGATCGGAAACCCCGTCAACAATTCTGTGTGTAAATAATGGCATAACAATAATGAAAAATATCAGTCAGCATTTCACTTAATGATGAATTGTTTTTCCTGACATGGTCATTGTATCGACGATGGAACTTACGAAATTATTACTTTAAATGAAACCGCTGATATTCTTGTTTCATCAACATGTTTGTCAATAACTTACCTCGCTTTAGAAATCATTCATACGTAGAGCATTGTGGCAACGCTCTTTGAAAAAATTACGCACTTTGAAAAAAATTTTCAAAGTGCGTTAAGAGTCTACATCAATATATTTTACCATGGTGACATTTAACGCACTTTGAAAAAAAAAATCATATTTTAGTCATGGAAAGATTTTATTTGTTCTTTATCTTTCAAAAAACCAAGCCTAACCCTAACCTCAAAAATGGATTGATTTACTTCTGTCGAAAAGAGGAGAAGACGGGTATAAGATTCCTCTGTCCAAATCTTTATCTTTCCAATACATAGGTGTCGGTAACAAACGGGGGAGGGGAGCAATAAACCTAAAAAGGGTACGCTGCATTTTGAATGCTTATACGATGTACATATCTTTCCAAAATAAGTGGGGGGCTTAGCCCCCAATCCCCTCCCCTGGCCCTTCGCCCAGTCTTGATGTCTATGATATACTCAAAGCATTCGTATAATTATATATTTACCTAACTGGTATGCCCTTGAAAACTTTCAATATAAATGAGTTAATTAAAACAGATGAAAACTAGAACATTTTAAGTACAGTAAAACGTATGAGAGAGAAAGAATTTTCATAGTTTTGAACAATAAAATTGGCCCCTTTTCATTATGATAAATGCTAAGTTGCTTGAAGCTGTCCTCTGTTAGTGCCCCCTATACACCTTTACATCTACTTATCAGAGACTAGAATTATTAAAAAAAAAAAAAAGAAGAAGAAGAAACGAATTAATGAACTTAAGCAATCGTCACTCTTTTTTTCAAGACACTTTAATTTTCCCTTTTATTTTATCAAAACCTTAAATATTTAAAACGTCAAAATCTCAGGTCCTTCAGTGACTTTATCATAAAAAAGTTATCAACCTAGGATCTGTTATTTATCATACCGATTATTTCAAGGAATATTGATCAATCTTTATTTTTTTTTAAAGTGCGTTAATATGGTCAATATTAACGCACTTTGAAAAAAAAATATTTTTTTCAAAGTGAGTTAGCTTGGTCCCAAATTTTAACACACTTTGAAAAAAATTTTCAAAGTGCGTAATTTTTCAAAGTGCGTTGTAACAGAGCATGCTCTTGCGTATCTAATCAACTGAGAGCTATACACCCCGTATGCAGGTGATCAAGGTATATTGCTACATAAATAAGGAAAGTTGATGATTGGAAAACTATAATCATCACTTTTATCATAAAGCTAGGTTGTAAAATTACCATTAATATCCTTTTCTTGTAAAATATCCAAATATGAAAAAGATGTTATAGATTCTGTGATATTTTTTACTTCAAGCTCATCGTGATATCGTATCGGCATATGATAAGAATGTACATAACTATTGTTAATTGACAGTAAGTCCTTGATATATCTAAATGTCAAGTTAAAAGCCACAGGAAGTGTTTTCTTCTTTTCACGTAAGAGAGTTTCGACAAATTCTGCTGCATATGAATACAAAACGCAATTGATATTCATGGGGATTCCAATAGATTGTTGGAAGACCTAGTCTCCAAAACCACCTAGATATTGTCAATCAGAAACTCATGCATCTTTTATATCAACTTCAGAGTACTTTTGTGTACATAAACCGAGGTCCCTTTTTGCTGTTGGAGCTAGCACGAAAAAGAAGAAATGTTCTAAGTACCGAATAGAGGTCTAAATATGTAGCCCTCCACTGGCAAGTTAGGCGTCTCAATATGAGTGAAAAATTCTAAAAGGGAATTAAACAACAAAAAATAAACTCAACATGAAAATACAAACGCTGTTGTTGAATTAAATTGAATTGGAGAAACAAACCTGTGTAAGTGTTGTGTAATAAAACAAGAAAAACCTCGATCCACATTTCTCCTCTTATCGGTGCTTTGTGTTCAGAACTTATTTTTATCGGCTTATTATTACCTTATCAGGAACTCTCCTAATGTTACTTGAAAATCACAAAATACAATGCATAGCTCTATCAGAAAGTGAAGATTGATGGAGGTATATGTACTTTTTCATGGTTACTAAAATTATAAATTTCTGTGAAATCCTTTCAAAATGCTACTCCTCCTACAGTTTTGGTATGATTTAATATAACTTGGCACACAAGTAGACTACACTAAGATACATAATTCTGTATATCGGTTTTTGATTTCGATGAACGGTGTTGCCGTGGTTACTAAAAATAGAAATTTCTGTGAAATACTAGTACTCTCAAAATGCGACTCTAAATACAGTTTTAGTCTGATTATAATATAATGTGGCATGCATGTAGACTATACTGAGATACACAGTTTTTTTTTTAATTTTTTTATTTTCAAGAATGAAGTTGCCAAGGTTACTAGAATTGAAAATTCTGTAAAATTTTATTAAAAGCTTCTCCTTCAGTTGTAGGCTTATTGCAATCTTGCCACAAAAAGAGACTTAATCAAGGATCATTACATTTTTATTGCTGTTGTAAAGTTTCAAGTCCCAACTGCTACTTTCTCTTCCCCTGTTATAAGCACAAACCATTAAAGCTACAGTCTCGAACATGACTCCCCTCGGGTAGGGCGCTGCCCCAATGGAAGAGCATAATGGATAAGTTTAACATAGGAATATCTATTAGGAAAAATTTCTTAAGAAAAGCAAAGCCATGATTGGTCACATTTACATGGAAGCATCCTCGTGTAGTATAGATTTAGATTTGTTCAAATCATGACCGGGTGAGATGGAGTTGGGCGGGGGAGGATAGAGGGGACAACAATGGAAGTTCAAAAGGATATAAAAATGCCAAAAAATAGTCAAAGAAATATGCAAGTATATGGAACCACTTATTGATGTAAACCTTTACTACTGAACTGATTTCTGCTTTATTCTACTGCTAGCCACAGTTCACAAGTTAGCGATGTGGCCCACGGGCCTCTTATACTGAAAAAAGCAGTTGTCTATGATATCAAACAAAGTTTTAATTTATCGTAAGGAATGGTTGTATAAAGTGTAGAACTGTCGTACTTTGTCCTTTTTGATAGAATTACCTGTCAGATTTTTTCTTTCATTTATTCTTTTAGTTACTGTATATTTTGTTTCTGGAGTGCTTATTTCGTGTCAAATGGTTATCAATATATCATTCCTTAGTTTAACTCGAGAACAGAGAAAATGGTTTTGCATCCGTGATATTTTCGATGAGAAAAAAAAATCGACATACCTCAACCAAAAGCTGACCTAAATCTTAAATACCGGTATATAGGCGTGTACCTTCCTTTATTAATAGTTTCAAGTTTCTGTAAATCAGGTATAGCCATCGGAAATATGAGAACCTTTCACTGTAATATAAGATAGGCATCTTTTATAGAGTAGTGGATCTGTTTAAATTCTTAGGATCCATAATAATGCATGTCTTTATCTAAAAAAAATATAAAAAAAAAAAATAATTAAACAAGATTCTAATTAATGAAGCATTCACTGAGATATTTATGTATATATCACAGGCCCTTTGGAAATCAAAGATTTCAGGAATCTAGAAGACACAGAGTGGCTCTGACCCGGCATTTTATCCATCTGTCTGTCCAGCTGTCTGTATTTCTGTCAAAAATCGTTAAATATATTTATTGTGGTTATCTTATACATTGTTAAATCACCTTACTGAACCGATTTATTAAATGATTTAAGAACATGTTGTAAATGTCAAAAGTGATAACAGGGGAACAATAATTTGGAAAAATGGAGACAACTTCCTTTTTATAAAAGAAATCAGAGTATCTTCACTTTTTCATTACCATACAACTTTGACCTTGAGGCATACCGGGCAGTAACATCGCTCTTAATTTAAATCCGTTCAATTTAAGTATTTTGAAGCCACATCCGTGACGCAAGTTTTAGCCTTTGAAGATGTTATATGACCACAGGTTTCCGAGGATACCACAATGCATGATTCACCCTGATTTGGACCAACATTTGGGGTTTTCTGCTCACCTGCTAATCATTGTTTACACAGTAATTATATATTTTCATAGGTATATATCAATTATTTGTTTACACAAAAATTCCACCTATTCCCACATAAAGTCTCTCATTATCCCGAAGAATAAAAATAACTTGCTAATATAGAGGTTTTTACATTCAAACAAGCACATGATTAAACTTCAGGCCTGCAAATTATGTGTATGATTTTCAAAGAAAAAAAATATGTTTCATTGTTAGAATTTAAAGATCCTTTGCTAGCTGCAATTTTAGAATAAACAAACAAAAGCAAAACAAAAATAAATGACCTTAGACGTAATTTTATGTGATAATTTTCCTGTTATAAATTAAATTAAATTGATTGTATCATGATATCTTGGTTCAAAGGGATTTTTTTGATCGATGAAAGATAACGATTTAAAAAGAGAAAAAATAATTTTCTCTTTAGTTTTTTTATGATACCTTCATGCTTAAAAAATTACCAATAATTTGGGTGGAGAGAAAAAAATCGACAAAATCATTAAATGACGCATGTCTTTCATTATGCATGATTACATTCTGCATTCTATCTGCGTTATCTAGCTGCCAAGGTATACGCATGTTTTTACTTGGACGGGGATTTCCATGGCTAAATCTTCCTCCTTAATCGCTCACCTGATCTATGGAGATTTAAACTGAACATGGAATTATAAATCTATGTATAGGACTTCTCTGACGAAGGCGAACGAATCACGGTCCAGTGCTTCAACCATTGACCCATAACGGACCTACCGGGTGTCAGAGAGAAATGACCAACAACGACACGTTTAAAATTCTTACGCGGTGTGTGTTTAGACAGTTCACTGTGTTTACTTTTCATTCCTATTTATCTGTTATAAGGAGGATACAACTACTTGCTAGTCAGGACAAAGAAATTCTGAAGGTAGGGAAATCGATTAATTCGTCTGGAATGGATATTTAGAATGTGGAACCGGGCCATGTCGAAACCCAAACTTATGGGGGTGCTGAGCGCCTCCACGATGATCTACATTCTGGCTACCTTATCAATGCTCGTTCTACTAAGCACCATAATTGCCAACACACATTTAAATTCCTTACTGGACGTGTCCAAGCGGTTACAGACTTTTGTATCCTCGTATATTGGAGAAAATAATATGGAGGTGTCAAAACCTTCTATCAACAAATCTCACATGGACTTCACCCGTTTACATACGAGCACAGTAAGGACTATAAAATCAAACAGTGTAACAGTATCAAACAGCAAAACAACGGATATCCGACAAATAAAGTCAACAAGCATGGGTCCTCCACGCAGCACAGCAAGACCTAGTGAATGTAAGGCCTGTTTTGAACACAGGTTTGACTTCATACTGAACAATGTGGACATATGTCAGTCTGGCAATTCCTCCATTAAGGTCGTTGTATTGATTGCTACAGTCCATGTAAACACAGAAAAGAGAAAGGCTATCCGGGAAACATGGCTCAGTTACTTCCGGGAAAACACCGGGCAGGTCCGCTATGCATTCTTACTAGGAATGACTTCCGATAAAACTCTACAGGTTGCCTTGGAAACGGAGAGTGCCACCTATCGGGACATAATACAGGAAGATTTTGTAGATAGTTACAATAACCTGACCCTTAAAACGATGATGGCTTTCCGATGGGCCACCACATCTTGTGCCAAAGCCGAGTTTATAATGAAAACTGATGATGACATGTTTGTAAATCTCAACTCTTTGATGGCTGTTTTGGATAAAAATAAAAATATTCTCCAGCGTTCAGTCGGGGGATATTGTGTTAAATCAGCAAACCCAGTCAGGGACAAAGGGTCAAAGTGGTACGTCTCCTTAGCAATGTATCCCCACGCCAAATACAATGGTTACTGTTCCGGGACGGGGTACGTCACGAGCATGGTGGTGGCCCAGAAGGTGTTCGACATCTCTAAACATATACCATTCTTTCACTTAGAAGATATCTATGTTGGACTGTGTTTAAATAAGCTGGGATTTTCCTTTACACGGATACCCGGGTTTAACCCTCATTTTATACGTATATCCTGTGCCTATAAGGGCCCTGGTATTATAACGTCTCACCAAGTGAGTCCACAACAACTGAGAGAAGTATGGAATCTCAAATGCTAGTCATATTTCTACAACAGTGATTGAAAATATTTTGTTCAAAATAAACTCCTCACATGTTATGAATAGATGTATATTTGTTTTTATTTCAGAAGCGAAAAAACATTTTTTCGTTAATAAATTCAGAGCTGTTGAAATGCTACTGATTATGTTATACATTGATTCTGTTAAACTATTTTAATGACCATCTGTTAGAGATTAAAAATTCACATGAGGTGCTTTTAAACAAAAAGAAAAGGTCAGGGTTCTATAATTTCAAAAAATGGTCAATATTTTGTCGCTTTTAGGATGTGATTAAAATATCCATAAGTATCGCATTAAACGAAGAAAAAAGCGAAATCTAAATAATCACTGGTTGAATTTCACGGGTAAAAAATTTAATCTCAAAATATACAAGCAACATAAAATGTCCATGAACTTTATATCATTTTCTCAGCTGAGTTCCGTGATTTCACACCGTCCGCTGTTGAAGTGATAGACGTTCTTATAGCCACACTTGGCCCAGTGGTTCGGAGAGGAGTAAGGGGGACTCCCACAACTCTGTCCGTGTATGTTTCCCTCCCACTGTCCATTAACTACGGATTTGAATTCAAACCAACCATTTTCAGTCTGTGAGCAGTCCATCTGTACGTCAATCAACCAATAGTGCATACCGTACCTGTAGTAAAGGAAATCAACATATCTGTTTTGCTAAACAGGTTTTCGTTTTATCAAACCACATAATGTGGTGGAAAATAAAAAAAAAAAAAATGAATTTTACAGTTTAAAGTATTTTTTGACAAGTTTTGGAAATACATCATATAATTCTGACTGTAAAGTTTTTGAGACATTATCAAGGGTCTACTTTTACATTTTTGCACAAGAAAAATGTCCCTTTTATTTACACCGATACAACAAGTGAAAGGCCTATGTGGTACAATATTCACCAGAGTAACATTTATCTTCCTTACATATTAATGTGTAGTTATAAAACACCATTATTATGGCCATGAAATACATGGCTTAGCAAGATAATTTTTTTTAACATGTTGACTGAGTCTTTTAAAATATCGTATAGTCTTGTTTCTCACTGTATCACTATCTATAAAGAATTAAGGACCAAGACTTCTATAACTTGAAGGTACAAAAGAATGCTTGCAAGTTAACACTTTACAACTTACAAAATTGTTATGCAAAATAAACTAAATCCTCGTGTCATAGAAATATTACGTTACCATTTCCCAGCAAGCACTTTCTATTAGGGTACAAGTTTCTCTAAAGTTTAGCGTAAATAATGTCATGACGTAATATTTTAATTAGAAAATAATTTTTCTCATTTTTTGAGATTAAGCAAGTAATGAAATAGTTGGAATTTGGCAATAAATTGAAGATTTAATGAACTTTTTAAAGTGCGTGAAAATGCGTGATTGCGGGGAAACGGTAAATGCGTGATTTCGCGTCAGAAATAGGAAATGGTATATGCGTTAAAATGCGTGACTGCGGGGAAGGGGGTTAATACTAGAAAATGAAACTAAGTTTATCACATTTTAATCTAAGCTTTCGTGTTAAAATATGGCTAGGTGATAGACCCATTCTAGCCACAGGGACTGCGAACTGAAATAACAACATCCTGTTATTATGAGATCATTAGTATTATTATGACTCTGGTTATCATTAGACCACAAGGATCTTTCGTTTGTTGTGATCAGCTGAAGCCGATCACAGTTTACTTCACGTTAGGCACCCAGCAAATGTAACTATTCCTACTCTAACTCTGTTGAAATCATGAAAAAGTTGACATGATAGTGGTATAAAGTTTTTGATCTTAGCCCAGGTAATTCTACAAATCTGTATATTGTAGATCCTCCAGTTTTCTTGTTATACTCTTGCTGGAAAAGTGGGAAGGTATATAGTGATCGGGATGTCCGTCCGCTGAACATTACGCTTTGGGGTACCCATCTCTTATCCGCAACTCATCTTATACTACTGCATGAAATTTAATGAGACTTTCACAGATTCTTTGTTACATATAGAGCCATTGTGCACTTACTGTTTTACGTTAAGATTGGAAACATCCCTAACAAAAAAATACTATAGTTAACTATAGTTAACTATAGTTTACTATAGTTAACTATAGTGATAACTTTGACACTTTGAAAACTTTGATTTACTATAGTATAACTTTGTGATAACTTTGACACTTTGAAAAACTTTGACGAAAACTTTGACACTTTGAAAAACTTTGGAGAAAACTTTGACACTTTGAAAAACTTTGGCGAAAACTTTGACACTTTGAAAAACTTTGACGAAAACTTTGACACTTTGAAAAACTTTGGCGAAAACTTTGACACTTTGAAAAACTTTGGCGAAAACTTTGACACTTTGAAAAACTTTGGCGAAAACTTTGACACTTTGAAAAACTTTGACGAAAACTTTGACACTTTGAAAAACTTTGGCGAAAACTTTGACACATTGAAAAACTTTGGCGAAAACTTTGTCACTTTGAAAAACTTTGAAGAAAACTTTGACACTTTGAAAAACTTTGGCGAAAACTTTGACACTTTGAAAAACTTTATCGAAAACTTTAATACTTAAAAAAACTTTATCGAAAACTTTGATACTTTGAAGAACTTAAACAAAAAACTTGGATACTTCGAAAAACTTTAACGAAAACTTGGATGCTTTAAAACTTTGAAAAAGTTTATTGAAAACTTTGACACTTTAAAAAACTTTATCGAAAACTTTGACACTTTGAAAAACATTATCGAAGTTTTTGATACTTTGTAAAACTTTATCGAAAACTTGGATACTTTGAAAAACTTTATCGAAAAGTTTGATACTTTGAAAAACTTTATCTAAAACTTTGACACTTTGAAAAGCTTTGGCGAAAACTTTGACACTTTGAAAAACTTTGGCGAAAACTTTGACACTTTGAAAAACTTTGGCGAAAACTTTGTCACTTTGAAAAACTTTGGTGAAAACTTTGACACTTTGAAAAACTTTGACGAAAACTTTGACACTTTGATTTACTATAGTTAACTATAGTAAACTATAGTTAACTATAGTATTTTTTTGTTAGGGATATTTCCCATAGCAAAAAAAGAAGACACTACCATTCTTTCTGTATTAATGAAGGGTACCTATCTCTTATCCGCAACTCTTCCTATAGACCCCTTTCCTGTGACATATTTTGCCTAGGAGTTATTCCCCTTGTAGGGCAAAGTACTGAATTTACCTATTTGAGCAACCAATTTTAAACATGCATGCAAGAAATATATAGGGGGGGGGGGGGTATTACAATTTTATAATCATGAATTAATAGATGCTTTAACAAACGTATATTCATAAGAAAAATAGCATTATTTTTACCTCAGTAGCCAGTGTAACAAATTGAACTTGGTTGAATAATGAAGGGATCTGGGAATGTTGCCCTACAATATGGCGGCTAAGGGGTATAACTCCTAGACAAAATATGTCATAGGAAAAGGGTCTATACCACTGAAAACATTTAAGGACGCTCTAAATACTGCACACTAAAGAGCTCTATTCATAGGGTAGTTTTATGGAGTTAGAGTGATCTGCCCTTAGATGTAAGATTAAAGAAATTGTTATTTACAGTTATTTACATGATTTGTAATAGATTAAAATATTTTTAGCATTATAAAAGACCAAGAGTAAGAAATTTAATTATTTTCATCAATTTTTACAATGCAAGTAAACAACAGTGATTTCTGCTCACAAATAGTCCATTGTCTTTGAAAATTTTTCCTGCACAAATAAGGCACGTACCCTATGTTCTAAATGAGTAAAAAAGTCTCAATATGCATATCTTTATATGATATATTTTTCTCCCAGAAAAAAAACAGTTTCTGTTAGTGTTTAGAGCTTCCTTAATGAAAATTTCACATAATGCCATTGCGACCTCCTCTTTTACTTTTTGATCTGACACTTATTTCGGGTCTCCTAGAGCAAAACATGGAGAGTGTCATTATAAATTTATATGGGAGGCGGGGTATCATTTAGTGAGCTCAGTGTTCACGGTACTTCTAGTTTACTCTAGTAGTTTATTGAATACATGTTTCATCAATCTGAAACAGGCTTGGTTGTCCAACATTTCCATCATACACTTAACTACTTACGTGTTGAGTGGGTTATACCCAGACTGCCCTTTCACGTTTGTAGTCCAGGATGCTGGAGTTCCGGAAGGCGTTTTACCTTGGTAACTGTGTTGTCCAGCTTCCATTCCATACCAGTCAAGATGGCGATCGCCCGTACTCCAAGTATTGTATGGAGCATAATGCACAGCGCTTCCCAAATTATTAGCCCTTATCGCTATTGCGCATGCGCTGGTTGAAGCATCACTTGTACATCCTTGAGAAGGAAAGTCACATTTTTATAAACGGCTTTTAATATTTCATATATATATTTCCTTCTTAATAATTTGACAAAACAATGCTTTACGTGATATAAATTTAAAAGGTATAGATCTAGATTATCAGCAAACAAGCTACTTCATTATTGAAAGCTGAATAAAGTTCCATCCAGGTTGTATACCTTGTCTGTGATTGTGGTCGATCCCTCCTCGAATAAACAGATCCTGTCCTGGATTTGTTTCTTTCTGAATCATGATAACAGTACGCGCCCATCCTTGTGGGGCCGGGCCGACAGAGGGCGCAGATGTAGCAGGAGCTGATGACGCATGTTGGCCTCCTGAGCCGCTAGATCCGCCCCCTAATGTTTGTGTCGGACCAGTCGGACCACCTAAATTTCAGATTTACACCCACTAATATATACATTACATACATTGATTTTAAGTAATTTAGTATCTATTTCAAATATAAAGTATGTCATAGTATATTAATTTGAACTCTTTAAAAGTTCTTTTAAGAATTTATTACATGATATTTGTACGATTTAAATCAAGTTGAAAATACGCCAATTAATAGCTTACCAACAATAAAGGCTATGATTGGTTCTGCACTGTTGTCAATCACAATGTGGGCATTACCACTTCCATCCACTGTGATTTTTTTCTTACAGTCTGAAACAAGTTCACAATATTCTCCAGCTGGTAGCCCCGTCTGTAAAGTCCTGTCCATGTGACCTTGTTTGGCCATGGCAAAGAACCCTTTCTGTCCGCGAGCAAATGACACTTCCTCATTTTCATTCCTCCAGTGATTAACATCGGTTCCTGCCACGGCATTCCTGAAGGCTGCCATGTTGGCTATTGGATTCCACCTGTGTTCACATACCCATCCATTACCACAGGAACCGTCGGCGTTAATGGTAACGTCTTTTGCTGAGTAGTCAGAGTTATGGGGAGGTCCCTCATCCGAGCCGTGGAAATAATAACTGCTCATGACTCGGGTAAATCCATAGTTGTATGCCAGGGTGAAAGCAACCGCCATTTTGTAGTCACGTGGTGACTTATGAGTGATGAGATTACCGCCTCCTCCGTGTCCTCTTTGGTTGTCATGGTTATCAACAAAAACAAAGGCGTGAGAACTATCAGTCATTCCCCAACCGGGATCGTAAACTCCGTGAAGCATTCCAAAATTACGTATCCCTTCCGCAATCTTCTGGCAATATCTGAATTCTGTCACATACCCCAGGGCAGTGTATTCCCCGACCTTTATTGCACCATCATTTTGATCAATGACTTCGTGATAGAAAAACGGTCTGCCTCCCTCTGGAAGATCCTTTGTTCTGTCTTGAATGGCTTTAATATCCCCTGGCCACATATGCTTTGCAGCGTCTATCCTAAATCCAGCTACCCCTAAGTCTATGCAATGGTTGTAATACTCGGCCATTTTGTTTCTGACATATTCTTGACTTTGATCCAAGTCCGTGAGTCCCACAAGGAAACAGTTCCTGACATTGTTAGGGTCTCCATAATTATTAATATTACCATCGTGAGAAGGGCACTTGTCCCTGGAATTGAAGTTTTCCCTTCTAAACGGCACCCCCGGGAAATCATAATTGTCAGAGTTGAAGGAGGTGCCTCCCGAACCTTGACCTGCCCTTCCCAGTCCTGCCATATGATTCATCACGGAATCCACGTAAATCCTGAAAAGGCAGTCCTTAACAATATATGATATACATGTACATGGAGACTACGAACAGGATCCAAGCTTAAAAGTCAAATCTCATTCAAACTTTAGATGTTTCCTTCTAACCTGACTCCTACGTTTTTACACCTGGTGACCATGTCTTTGAATTCAGCCTCGGTTCCTCCCCGGCTGTGAAGTTTATAACTGACCGGTTGATACCTCTCCCACCACGGACGCATGGGGTGTGTGACCACAACGTGTTCATTTGGAGGTGAAACCTATTTGCAGAAATGTTATACCTTTACATGTAACAGGGAGCTAAATATCTTCTTATTTCAATCTCTTAGGTAACACCAAAGTTCTTCAAAAGGAGGTCCCCCCTCTCATCTGATATTTTGCATTTTATAAACTTTTACATACATGTACATAGGACCAGTATCTTTAGCTCAGGCAAAAATGTTAAAGAATGCATGTACAATACCTCCACACTGTTCATGTGCGTGTCCTAGAAACTTGTTACTATCTGCATTGACATTTAGGAATTGTCCTCCTCAATATCCTTCAGTTTGGTCTGAATAACTCGGTACCTAGCTTATAAGACTCCAATCTGAACATGGACTCAACAATACAGATCCGTACCTGAACTTCAAAGGACACACCTTTACCGAAGGCCCAAAAAATCCACTATTTTTGTGACATGATGGATTCCTTTTTTTCCTTTTTACCTGTCATCACATTACACACTCTCATCACCTCGGTACGAATTCTCATCTGAAGACACTACAATCCACTCTTTCCTTGCCATAATAGATACATTTCTTACCCGCCATCACACTGAACTCTCTCACCTGGACCCGTGGTTAAAAACTCTCACATCAAGATCATAAAATCCTCTCTTAAATGGGTCCTATTAATAAAGATACATTTCTTACCTGATCTGATTTCACTCTTTGACGTGAACGTCGCATTACACCCCCCCCCCCCCCACCCCACCCCGGAAACCACATTAATCTCTTTTACCTGAATATCACCGTGCTGTTTCTTACTTGAACTCCACAGAATCCTTTCTTTCCCAGGAATCTCTCGCACTCGTTGGCGATGTCTGACCACTTCCACTCAAACAGATGAACGATGACCTGTTTACCCTGACAGTGGGGGTCTGTGTACTCCCCCAGAACCACTGTTAATAAAGGATAGAGAGGGAGACACGGTAAGACGTGGTGTTTCCTTACCAAAGTTAAGGTGTTATCAAACATAGCTCATAGAGACTCCATCAGAAGCTTTATTCCATGGCTAACATTGAAAGAGTAATAAAACATGTTGGAGTATTCATTAAATTTTAGCTATAATGGAACAGCTTTTTGTTTTGTTATTTTACTGAGATAAAAATTGTAATGTCAAGCATGAAAGGTTCGCGATCGTCTTACTTATTTACAGTATAAACCAGACTCAACTAGACACCCAAGTAGCCCCAGAGAGCAGTCCCAGGGACTATTCTGGGGCCTCAGGTTAGGTCTGGTTGGTATTGTAAGTACACTCTCATGAACTACCGTGAATACGATTGTGAATAAGATTAAAGTCCAAAATAGTGCAAGCTTTTTTTTGGTAAAAATTATCTTCGAATGCCAAATATATAGGCCAAATCGTCATAGAAATAATGTAAATATAGGATAAGAATGTAATATTTAAGAACTCATGAACTAAAACACACCCCACACCAACATGTTTAACATAAAGTGTTATGATCTTCATGATATATGCCGACTTGAAGCGTCGTTGTTCATGTACCTCTTGAATTCTTAAAAATAAATTTATTTCTTAAATATACATGGTGTAGTTGCAATACATTCTGTACAATAAGCACAATGTGGGCAGTCAAATGATCGACGATGAATCGAAAACTATTTCTCTCCTCTTTATTTGCAGATCTACTCTGAAATCTGAAATCAACAAACACCACGTTGTCTTACCTGATAGCACCACCGGGAGGAGGTACAGCGGCGTAGTCAGTGGAACCTTCATTCCGTCAGATGTGGCTCCCGTTATTATTGTGACGTAGTAAAGTCTTATCAGACAGATTAACCTTGCTATATGAGGATTACCTAAAGCGGAGTGAGTATAATTGCACCAACGGTTATCTTTAGCAAAGGTCATGGCAGACTTTGAAGTGTTATAGCAAAAGGACTGGTGCAGGTTCGTTGACTCCGCCAAGAGGTTAAAAATAAGAACGAAATGCAATATAAAAAAAGTCCTTCTTAAAGTTTATAGTTTGACAAGAAGGCGAATGTTGGATTCTAATAGATAAGGGAAGGTAGATTTTTGATATTACTATTGAAAATAAATTATCTGTCAAGAAAATGGTCTTTCCTTGTCTGTTGTTACTACAACCTTCCCCTCTCCCACCATTTTGAACTTCCTGAGTTCTTGAGACTGACTTATTTATCCTTGTTAAATATCTTTCAGCGAACTAAATATGAAACATCTGTTTAATATTTAGACTTTTTACTAGAAAAAGATGTTACTAGTAACCTAACAACAAACTTTATGATAAACTTGATGACATTAACTTCATTGTATTTTCACCTACCTTTATTTATTTATTAATACAGTGTACAACCTTACATCCTACAAATTGAGTAAATGTCTCTCATTTAATTTAATACGCAAGAGCATACTTTACATGTAAACAATTTTTAAAACAAGCAAACTATCGAGAAAAAAGTTGATGAAACAATTTGAACTACCATATCTATACTGGATTCCGAAACTTCACTAAAATCCTTACAAACAAAGATACATAGCGGGTTCCAGTAAATGCTAAGCCAAGCTTCTTTCTTTACTCCGCACTAAGATATTAACAGTAGTGAAGAAGAAACCTTCAAGAGTACTGTGCAACAATATCATGAAGAAGTGGTGTGAATAAGATATGGATTCTTAAATATTCCAAGGAACTTTTTGACAATTTGAAATCACCAAAATTAACAGCCTAAAAACGTGCGACTTTTAAACTTTATACACAACCATTCCCCACGATAAATTAAAGTCCAGGCTTTTAAAAATCATTTACAGTTGTTTTTTTTTTAAATAAAAATGGAACTCATAAATGTACTTATTTTGTCATTGATTCATTTACAAAAAAAATCTGACACAAGTACTCTGAAGATGACATCAAAAATATGCTTGAGTTTCTGATTGAAAATATCTATGTTGTTTTTGGAGACCAGGTCCTCCAACACTCTAATGGAATGCCAACTGGTACCAACTGCGTCCTGTTATAAGCAGACCTATTTTTGTATTCATATGAAGCAGAATTTGTCCAAAATTTTGCACGTGAAAAGAAAACACTTGCTGTGGCCTTTAACTCGACATTTAGATATATCGACGACGTATTGTCAAATAACAATGGTAATTTCCATTCTTATGTCGATACAATATATCCTGGTGAGCTTGAGATGAAAGATACGACAGAGTCTGACACATTTGTTTCATATTTGGATATTTTACTTGAAAAAGACGTTAATACTTACCTAACAACCAAGCTCTATGATAAACTGATGATTTGATGCGATTTAATTGTTCGTTGGTTCTTACCGTCTGTAGTCAGTAAAAATTCAAAATATGATACAAGTAAAATGAAACACTCCATTTTTTCTTTGATTTTAAGTTCGATGAGCTAAACCAAATCAGAATATGACTGGAATTGATATCCTATATTGGCTATGACTATCTTGAATACTAGTACCCTGATGATTTTGCTAAATACTATGACTATCTTTCATACTTGGACGGATAAATATGCTATATGCTAGTATTCCTAAGTACTTGTTTGCGAAAATGTTACGACTCTCTCATACTTATGACAGTATCTTATCCTTTGGCTGTTAATATGCTATAGATTGTTGCTTTCATTCTTTGACTTAAAAGGTGAAGACAACAAACGGCGAACTTGAAACGAAAGGAATACTGTTGAACGTTAGTTAATACTTGTAGATGGGGATTGCTAGTAGAAAAAAGACAGTGTCTTTAATTTATGTCAAAACTTATTAGAAATATAATCATAATGAAAAGATTATATTTGCTTCCTCCATTTTTTACTTCACAAATATGTGTCTTAATTATCCATTTCTTACAAAAAATATTTCTTCATTTGTTCAGGTGCCTTGTAAAGAAAGACTTAAGAAACCGAGTGATTTTTTATATCTTCTCTTATGGCAAAATTTATCTGTTTATAGTCTTCTTTATAGGAGTTTATGGTCATCAAAGTTAGTATGAAGTTGTTTCTCCTTTAAATCCCAGTTCCATGTTTACAAACATTGAACATGTTATTGTGGATAAGGTTTTCAATGTTATTTAAATGAGTTAAAAATCAATAGGCACAGCGAACCATGATCCTTCAAATTTAAAAACAGGAAGTTAAATTTGTTCGATAGCGTACATGGCAACAATAGGAAAATGTGTTTAGTTTTCTTGGCAGTATATTTTCTCTCAATAATTTCAGATACAGGTAAGTCAGTATTTACACCTGTAAGTAACTTCCGAGATTCCAAACTTCAAGTGATTTTATTAAGTGGGCATTTCTTGCCTATCTCAACATGTATGTACACGTAAAAACTAAAACAACGAATAGTTCAATTTGTTTTGTGCTTAAATTTGGAAAGAAATTCAAGATTGATTCAAACAAATTTATACTGATAAATAAATTTAAAGATGGGTATTTTTACAAATAGGCACTTTTCTACATTGATCTAATGTTTCCTCTCTTTGGTTACCAGTTGCTGAATATTGCTCGGCCAGCTCTAACCTTTTCTATTGTGAGTATGGCTGCTGTGGAAATTCCTGCTGCCCAAATGAGTAAGTACCAGAAATAAAGCACCTTGAAAAATAGGAAAAAGCACCTTGAAGACAAAAACAAACATTTAAATGTTAAGATAGCTAAAGCATTAACCATAGAGAGAATAACAGAGGGTGAACTAGAAAAAAAAACCATACAGAGAGAACAAGTGTCGAGAGAACTGATAGTCAAAACAACTTTGTGCAGAGACAAACTGTGTTGGATTAACAATAAAAATGAAACATGGAGTTAACGAACAGTATTCAAGATTAAAAGTGCATAAAACAATACAAAATAGGAGCAGAGCAAACACGGACCTCCAAAACATCAGAGGTGTGATCAGGTGCCATGGAGAAGTGAGCATCCCTTGCCTACCGGTCACATATGCCATGTGCTCCTTGTCATGATCGGGAAATAACGGAAAACCCGTCGACAATTCAGTGTGTAAATAATGGCCTAACAATTGGTATGCAAAACGTCAGTCAGCATTTGACTCAATGATATTTGCTGACAAGGTCATTGTATCGATCATAGAATTTACGAAATGATGACATGTTCTTGCCTTTCGAGTCAACTGAGATATATAAACTCGGTATGCAGGTGATGAAGGTATATTTGCTGCATAAGTAAGAGAAGTTGGCGATAAAAAAAGTTAGTCATTACTTTTATCATATAGATTGGTTGTTAAATTACCATTAACGTCTTTTTCGAGCAAAATATATCCAAATATGAAACAGGTGTGTCAGGATATATCGTATCGACATAAGAATGGAAGAACTCGTAACAAAATGGCAATATATGTCCTAAATAAGAAATATAAAGTAGACAAACCACTCATAAAAACCTTTAAAATGCTTATTACCACTTTAGAACAGATACAGTATTGTCAAACCATCTAAGACCATATAGTTTAAGTACCTTGGTACCAACAGGCAGTAGATTTCAGTTTCTAGAAATTTTAAATTTAGTATTTTACATCATATATTTCACTTAGGGTTGAAGTGTTTTGAATCTATTTCATGTGTGCTTCAAATGTTTTGTAATGATGAACTTTGATTTAATCTTCTAACTTTCCCTGAGGTAGCTATTGGTCAATGATTTAGTTTTTAACTTCCCCAGGGTAGCTATCAGTCATTGATTTGATATTTCAACTTTCCCCAGGATAGCTATTGGTCATTGATTTGATGTTTTAATTTTCCCCAGGGTAGCTATTGGTCATTGATTTGATATTTTAGCTTTCCCCAGGATAGCTATTGGTCATTGATTTGATATTTTAGCTTTCCCCAGGATAGCTATTGGTCATTGATTTGATATTTTAGCTTTCCCCAGGATAGCTATTGGTCATTGATTTGATATTTTAACTTTCCCCAGGTTAACTATTGGTCATTGATTTGATATTTTAACTTTCCCCAGGTTAACTATTGGTCATTGATTTGATATTTTAACTTTCCCCAGGTTAACTATTGGTCATTGATTTGATATTTTAACTTTCCCCAGGGTAGCTATTGGTCATTGATTTGATGTTTTAATTTTCCCCAGGGTAGCTATTGGTCATTGATTTGATATTTTAACTTTCCCCAGGGTAGCTATTGGTCATTGATTTGATATTTTAACTTTCCCCAGGGTAGCTATTGGTCATTGATTTGATATTTCAATTTTCCCCGGGGTAGCTACTGGTCATTGATTTGATATTTTAACTTTCCCCAGGGTAGCTATTGGTCATTGATTTTATGTTTTAATTTTCCCCAGAGTAGCTATTGGTCATTGATTTGATATTTTAACTTTTCCCAGGGTAGCTATTGGTCATTGATTTGATATTTTAACTTTTCCCAGGGTAGCTATTGGTCATTGATTTGATGTTTTAATTTTCCCCAGGGTAGCTATTGGTCATTGATTTGATATTTTAACTTTCCCCTCGGTAGCTATTGGTAATTGATTTGATATTTTAACTTTTCCCAGGGTAGCTATTGGTGTGGGGACGACGTTTGGTGGGATCGTCCTGTTGATAATCGCCGGAGGAGTGTTTATCTGCTGTATACAGCGGAGATACAGCCCAAAAGAGGAGGTCAAGTTCACCAAGGACGCACAGACGCAGTGGGAAAAAGGTAAAGTCCTCAATGGGGAGAATATTTCTCCAAATGAAGAATTTACAAAACATCATTTAATGATGGTGTGTTATGGTGACAAATTTACACTGGCAGAAAAATTTCAAGAAATAAAACAATTCTAATAATGAGTATCTAAACAATAGATTTCATTCATAGCAAAACGATCTCTTGAGAATACACAAGTTCATATTAATTTGTACAGTATATTTTTTTGTCTTTTTAGCACCAACTGGTGTAGATATGAAGTCTACAGTTGACCAAAGTACCAGAAGACGTCGGTCTACCATAGCACCACTCCCACCACCGACATGTAAGTATATTGTACCATAATCTACGATAGCACCACTACCACCACCGACATGTAAGTATAAAGTACCATAATCTACCATAGCACCACTCCCACCACCCACATGTAAGTATAAAGTACCATAGCACCACTCCCACCACCTACCTATAAATATAATGTACCATAATCTACCATAGCAGCATTCCCACCACCGACATGTAAGTATAAAGTACCATAATCTACCATTGCACCTCTCCTACGACCTACATATAAGTAAAAGTATGATGTACCATAATCTACGATAGCATCACTCCCACCAACTACATGTAAGTATAATGTACAGTAAAACTCAGGTTTAGCGAAGTTACTGGGATCTATAGAATTACTTAGCTATATCCATAATTCGTTATATCCGTATAAGGAATTCATTAAATTCACATTTCTGGGGATCCAAGATAATTTGGCTATATCCATGAATTCGCTATATCCGTGTTCGTACTAAACGAGTTTTTCTGTACCGTAATCTACCATAGCATCACTCCCACCAACTACATGTAAGTTAAATGTACCATATTCTACCACAGAACAACTCCCATCATCTAAATGTAAGTACATGTATGATGTACCATATTCTAACTTAGCATTACTCCCACCACCTAAATGTAAGTATAATGTACCATACCCTAGCATTACTCCCACCACCTACATATAAGGATAATATGTACCAGAAACATTTCTCAACTTAAAAATTTATTTTAGCAATACACCTCCCTCTCCTCTTAACATTTAATATGATGTACTAGATACCTTAATCTCCAATTAACTGCATGATGCACATAGTATCATAGCATCTCTTTCTCTCCATTAAATTGAAAGGATGATCAGATAACATCTTTCTCTGAGTGAGTCTCCGCGTAACAGTAAATATGATCAGCCATAGCACCCCTCTCTACGTAACCGCACCTATAATCTATCATTATGGTGTCCGAATAGGGCCATTTGCTAAAGCTCAACAGCGAGTTCAGAAAAACACGCTAACGCGCTAACACACAATACGCTGTCACGCTAATATGAGTTCGCACAACACGCCGTCACGCTAACAAACAACTAGCGACGGTGTGTTGCTTGAAAGCATGCTAGCACAACGGTGTTTTGCTTGAAAGCGTGTTAGCGCGATGGCGTGTTTTGTGTAAGCGCGTGTTTAGCAAATGACCCTATCCGGACAGCATGTATCATAGCCCCAGAACCTACGATTATTAGAGTGTCCAAAATTTACTGTTTAAAAGGTGTATTGTATTTTCCTCTAGTTGCTTTAAGACAACAAACCAAAATAGAAGAAGCTGAAGAAAAGCCAGAAACTACGGAAGACAATCAAGAGAATCAACCAATCGACAACCCGGTGTGATGACGTATCTTATCACGTGATATCAGTGCCATATAAATACCAGTATCTAGTGCCAAAACATACTGAATTCTACTACAGGCATCTGACTTATGGATAGTGAAATACATTCCCCACTCCCCGCAGCTCCTGAGAATACATGAATCCTTTGTTTGTCAATCTGTTTTTTATATCTGATATAATTTTAGAGATTTATCAGTTTTAGAGATTTGTCAATTACAGCATATACTTAGATAACAGTACTAAACTTAAGAAAAGTGGGAAATGATATCAGATTTCGAAATAGGAATGATACACTAGGAAATTGTGTATTTTGGAGTCTAAAATTTTTTTTAAGAAGCTGGGGGAGGGGGTTACACCATCTATTCTTCAGGTGCCTGTGAATTTTATGTGTCAAAAAGCTTTATAATGCATAATATGTATGCCATGTTTGAGTGACTGTTTTCATTGTGTATGATAAGTGAATGTGGAAATTGTTGCAAGAAATCGTGACTATATTTAAAACAGAACTATTGACTGATATTATTTCGCCTGAATTTTGAATAACTGGTAGATTTTATGTTTTAATGCATATTAATTCAATAGTTTTTTTTACCCACGCTTATTTTCATCTAGTAAATAATTGAAGACTCTCTTTCTTTACCTCTCACTTAAGTATCAACAGCAGCGAAGGAGAAATTTCTGGAGTATTCCGTATGATATATTTGAGAAGAGGTGTTTATCAGAAAAGGATACATTATAACTCAAAAGAACTCTTTAAAATTAAGAGACAGCAGTGAGAATTTTACCAAAATCAATTACATTAAAAATTAGGACTCTTCAACACTTAACAAAGATAAATTACAGTTTTTTTCTTTTGCAAAGCTGCTTTTTCAACAAAAAATTCTTTCTTTCATGTACTTATCTTTTGTTTGTCATTTACAATATAATTTTGTTAAAAACATTTTGGTTGTACTCTCAAGTACTCCAAAGTTAATATAAAGTCTTCCAACAATCTGTTGGAATTTCCATGGGTACGGATTAGGTTCCATTATTAGCAGACCTTCTTGTATTCATATGAGGGATAATTCAGAAATTTCTACATGAAAAGAAGTACCTGTATCTTGCTCTGGTTTTCAATTCAACATTTATTTAAAAAATCAGTTTAAACTGTGTCCATGTCCCTTTAAGACCAACATTTTGCAACTCCTATGCTCGATATAGGGACAATAAAAAAAAATGGCGAAGTTTACATACTACACAGCTAATTGTGCCACGTACGTGTTACATATGGTTGCACATAACACATGTATCACGTATGTGAAATGTACGTATCACATACGTGTATTACAAACATACGTTTCACGTATGTGGTACAACGTACGTATAACATATGTGTGACTACATACGTTTCACATAACGTACGTTAAACGTATGTTTGGAATACACGTATGTGTTACGTACGTAAAACGTACGTGTAACATATGTTATGTGCAACCATACGTTACACGTACGTTGATAAACGTATGGTTTACATGTGTATTGTCAACCTCATGTTACACGTACGTTAATTAACATATGGTTTACATGTGTATAGTCAACCACATGTTACACGTATGTTAATGAACACATGGTTTACATGTGTTTTATAAAGCACAAATGTCATGTATATAATATAGTTTCATCTTCCCAAGTCAAGAGTTTCTGATCCGCTCCGCTCCACATAAACCCTTGACCGAATAGGCTAAGTTTGACGGGGTTTACTGTCACGCCATCTAGTGAGATTACATATTTTGAACTCTCCTGACCTCTGCTATTAGCCAATCAGAGTAAACGAATTCAACAGCGAATTCGAGATAATATTGGTAGTCGGTAATAAATTCAATATAACTCAACTACAAAACTGAGACAAACCTTTAAAAGGGCTATCTAATGAAAAATACACTATCCTTGGGACTAAAACTGACGTGTTTTTATGTTTACGATGTAGTTTCAGTTTAAATAAAACAATGATTTTGATTGGTTTATAAAAACTTGCATGAGGCCATTCAGAGAACGCATTTCTAGCCCCGTGAAACTTAGCCTATTCGGTCAAGGGTTTATGTGGAGCGGAGCGGATCAGAAACTCTTGACTTGGGAAGATGATATACATGTAGTTTATGTGCATTATAAACCACACATTAAATATACTAATGTACATAAATAAATTATGGTTAACTTGTTTTCTAAAGCTCTCATTACATATATGTTGATGAATATAGTATGTGTATTATCAGGCACATGTTACATATGCATTTAAAAAGGTGTTTTACATGTGTGTGAAAACCTATGTTTGAGAATGAGAAGGCTGTATATTTTGTAAATTCATACTATTACATACATGTATGATAAATGTAGGTTGACTATAAATCTAATCCTTTTTATTTTATTTCAAATTTAATTTATTAATCAATTTATCATTTAGTTTTTGCTATAAAGAGAAAAAAAACAATGCGTTAAATATTTATTGTTGCTAGGGACTACATAATTTCGCTTAAAATACAGGAACTTTTTGTATAAAAGTATGGCTGACTTCCACAACTAACTATTTTACCTTAATAGTTTAAGTGATTTTGGAGAACTAATCAAGATATTATTTCACATAACAATCAATAGGCACTTAGCAATGCTTAGGGCTTAACCAGTCTAGTCGAACCCTCAAACGGGGGTATACCCTCAAACGAGGGTTTTCCTTCCCTAAATGCAACGAGCGAAAGCAGAAGAACGATAACTCTTCTTATTTAAAAAAATAATTTTTTTTTAAATCATAAACATACAAAAATGAATTGTCTACACCTTTGTTTTCAATTAAAAAAAAATAATAAATATGTTTTCGTTTTTATTCACGTCATTTCTGAGGCACAAAAGTTTGTTTACATGGCAGAGGAAATTCAGACATGCCCACAAGAAAGTGTCGAAAAATAATAAACAACATGCTAATTACACAAGATTTTTAATACCGGGGAAGGGGATTATATGTAGTTCAACTTTAAACAAACAATTGTTTGTTTATTCATCCGTTTTATTAAATTATGAATAAAAAATCTAGTTGTATCAAGCGTGGAGGTCAAGGCACAGAATACGCTAACTTTGGGAGAGAAAAATTCTCGATTTTTGCAATAAACATATACTTTTTCGCAATACAATCTCTTTAAACATCTTTAATCTACCAAATTTGAGTACATACAGAGCTACGAAATAATCCATCACTTTGCACGAGCATATTTTGTGGACCACACGTTTTTCCATGAAAAACGACATTTTTTTAGTGTCTGCGCATGCGCCGTACCCCCGTTTGAAGGTACGGTTTTCCTATTTCCGTTTACCCCCGTTTGAAGGTTCGACTAGACTGTTAACCTGTTATTCAGGAAGAAGAGCAATCATAGTGATATGACCATCTATAAAATCCTTCTTATAATATGTATAACATGTCCTTAGATCAGAAGTTGCATGTATTTTATCAAATTAATAATTATATATTTTAAAATCTAAAATATCTTTTTTTGACATAAACATTGATGTTTGGTTAAACCCAATGACCAGATCACAACTGAAGTATACATGTGTGTGCGTTGTTGATTTGTCGTGTGCGTATCTAATGTTTCAATTTATTTCACATTGTTTACCTTACGTCCATTTTCATGTCTGGCATGATGTTATGAGTTCGCATTGGTTTAAAATTTACTCTAAAAACAATAAACAAAGTTTTCTCCAATCTCGTCATGTGTATCGGATATCGGTAGAGGCACATAAAATTGAACTCGGTCATCGGTAGATATAATCAATCCGAATTCAAGAGCAAAAATATATTTTAAAAAAAAAGAGAAAGAAATTCATGATAAATTCACAACAAATCTCAAAAGGGAGTAAATGATTCATCTAGATAATTATCACATATTCAGTGGGTACCGTCCGTATAAAACTTATAAAATATACCTTCCGGAATTTTCCAGCCTCCATTTATGTACTACATGTACATTACCAGTGACGTCACTGGAAAGAGAAGTCTGACGTCTGCAAGTTCTAGGGCCTAGTTAAAGGTGAGGAATGCATAAAATCAACAATTATTTAATTACTTTATGACTGTGTGTTGCATGTAAACTAAGGGGGGTGTTTTTTTCCAGTGTATTACATAATGGAGACTTGGGTTACCAAAAACAGAAAATATTGACCATGTTGAGGCAGTGAGCTGTCTTGGTCAGCACCCAGGTGTATCCATCAACACGGGCACGTTATATCTAAATGGTGAAGTTTAAAAGTACTGTTATAACAATTAAGTATTTATTTAAAATGTTTTTTAACCTAACAAATAAGATGCAATAAAAAAGAAACAACGTACAACTAGTATTTGATGTAAAGTTCCACTCCCTGAATTTATTTCTTTTTACAGTATTTATCGATAAAACATCACATTGGTGGTGCGCATGCGCGAAAGTAGTAGACGTAAATTTTTGTTGCTCTTAAAATTTTTCCAATGTGGTTCTATACACAACCAGAATTTCCTCTGTCAAATCAAAATCATGATTTAGCTGTGAAAATGCAGACTTTAAACTTCACCATCCTCAGACAAGTGATTAATAAGAATATATTAAAGGACCAAGAAAACACAAAGTCCTTGTTAGTATTCCTTATCTCCATCCTTATTGCAAGATCAAACGATGTTGAGAGTAACCCTGGACCTGCTGATTCCTCCTACCCATGTGGAACTTGTGATCTTCCAGTTACTTGGGATGACAAGGGTATTATGTGTGAAACATGCAACCAGTGGTACCATGCTACCTGTCAATCTGTTCATAGTAAGACATATAATGAACTTGCCAACAACAGTGCTATTGCTTGGGATTGTATCATATGCGACTGCCCTAACTACAGCTCAGTCTGCTTTGAACATATAGTCACAACATCAAACCCCTTCAGTGTGTTATCAGACTCAACCATTGCTAGTCCAACACCAAGTGCAACTATTACACCAGTTCATACCTCGACACCAACTAAGAACCATCAACCTCGACCAAAAACATCTCCTATCAAACTACTAAATGTAAACTGCCAGTCAATAAAGACCAAACAATGCCGAATCAAAAATCTCATAGAAAGTACCAAACCTGACATTGTTGTGTGTACTGAGACCTGGACAGACCCATCAATTACAGACAACCAAATCTTTCCAACAGAGTATAAACTATACCGTAAAGACCGTGCCTCTAATGGAGGAGGTGTGCTCATTGCTGTCAACAAAAAATATGTGAGCTCACCAGTTCCTGAGCTAGACTCTAACTGTGAAATCATCTGGACGAAGATCAGTCTAGTTGGACGGAAAGATCTATATATAGCATCATACTATAACCCCAAAACATCTAATGAAGAATCTTTAGAAGAACTACGAAAAAGCTTAAATCGGGTGCACCAGGTTAAAAATGCAAGTGTAATTGTTGCAGGCGATTTCAACTTACCAGGATGGAACTGGACAAATAAGACACTAAAGCCAAATACCGCCTGGTCAGGAAATCACTACAAATTTGTAGATATCCTGGATGACAATGGCTTAGTTCAGCTAGTAGAATGCCCAACAAGAGGCGAAAACACCCTGGACTTGATAGTGACCAACAATCCATCAAAATTTAACAGAGTAGAAACCATACCAGGCATATCAGACCACGACATTGTCTTTGCAGAAATAGACACGAACATCCTAAAGAAACATCAAAAACCTCGAAGAATCCCCTTGTATCGCAAAGCCAGCTGGGATACAATGAAAGAAGATATGACATCAACCCTAAACACAATATCAAAGATGGACGTTGATAATCACAGTGTAGATGAGATGTGGAAGTGCTTTAAAACTAACCTGGAAAACAGCATAAAGCAAAATATACCACATAAAGATGCCAGAGCCAAAGATGGCCTACCATGGATAACACCAGAACTTAAGAAACTCATCCATAAGAAAAACAGACTATACAAAAAGAAGAAGAAATCTGGAGACAACAGAGATAATGAACACTTTAAAGAAATCAAGGGGAAGGTACAAAGAGATCTAAGAAGAGCATATTGGAACTACATCGAGGGAATAGTAACACCTAAAGTAGAGGACGACCAATACAGCGGCCTAAAGCGCTTCTGGACCTATATAAAACACCAAAGAACTGACAACAATGGAATCTCACTAATCCGCAGTGAAGGAGTGCTACATGCCAATCCGACTGACCAGGCAGATGTGCTAAACAAGCAGTTCCAGTCCGTATTCTCAGAGAAGACACATATCAGTACTGAAGAATTTACTCGTGACTGTCCTATGAGTGGAAAACACCCAGTGGCACCAGAACTGCACATCACCCATAATGGAATTCTAAGACTATTGAAAAATCTGAATCCATATAAAGCAGCGGGCCCAGATGGTATTAAACCTAGAGTACTGAAGGAGCTGGCTGACAGCGTGACCCCTATTCTCACCATCATCTTTAAGAAATCCCTAGAAAGTGGAGAGATACCGTCGGAGTGGCGTAAAGCTCATGTTAGCCCGATTTTCAAAAAAGGGGATAGATACAAGGCTGAGAATTATCGACCCATCTCCCTTACATGTATCTGCTGCAAGCTCATGGAGCATATCATCACCAGCCATATAATGCAACACGCTGATACCAACAACATACTATACCCACTTCAGCATGGTTTCCGTAGCAAGAGATCCTGTGAATCCCAACTCATTGAGTTTATAGATGACATAACCAATCACATGGCTGCCGGAAAGCAGACAGATGTATTGATCATGGACTTTTCCAAGGCTTTTGACAAGGTCAGCCATAGCCTCCTCATCCATAAACTCCGACATTATGGGATCCAGGGAAAAGTGAACAATTGGATTGCTAGCTTCCTGTCCAACAGAACACAAGCTGTAGTAGTCGAAGGAGAAATGTCCAGCTATGTCAATGTTGACTCCGGAGTGCCCCAAGGGTCAGTCCTTGGGCCATGCTTATTCCTGTTCTATATAAACGACATGCCAGAAGGCCTCAATGCCACAGTAAGACTCTTTGCTGATGATACTATCGTATATCTTACTGTCACGTCAGAACTGGACACCCAGACACTCCAGGCAGACCTTGATAAACTGGGCATTTGGGAAAGGAAGTGGAAGATGGAATTCCATCCTGATAAATGTAATGTACTATCAGTCAGCAGGAAGCCAAACCCAATACATCACCAATACAAGCTACATGGCCATACTCTAGAACACGTTAAAAGAGCGAAATACCTCGGCTGTCTCATAACATCAGACTTGAAATGGAGCGATCATATAAGTAACATCTGTAGTAAAGGAAACAAGACCTTAGGATTCCTCCGCCGAAATTTAAATATCAGCTCAACATCAATAAAGGAGAATGCGTATAAGTCATTAGTAAGACCCCAGTTGGAGTACGCAGCACCTGTCTGGGACCCCTACACCCAAAAAGACACCCATAATCTGGAAATGGTCCAACGACGTGCTGCACGCTATGTAAGCAATAGGCATGGAAACAGGTCAAGTGTGGACAGCATGATACAACATCTGCAATGGCAAACACTGGAAGAACGTAGGCGAATTTCCAGACTCGTCCTGTTTTATAAGATCGTTCATGATGAAGTTGCCGTTACCAAGCATGATCGACTTATTCCACCACTACGTCGATCACGACATACTCACCAAGAAGCCTACCAATTACCATCTTGTAAAAGTGACTATAGAAAATTCTCGTTCTTCCCTCGTACCATCAAAGAGTGGAACCATCTACCACCAGAGATTGTCATGGCAAAAACACTTGAGACCTTTAGGTCTCAGGTGACCACCTATATGCCATGAATCATAATTAATATTTTAACCTTTTAACCTTTTAAATTTTTATGATTTTGGAACTCCATGCGCACCACACATGCCATAATAATCAACTAGTTGATTGTGGGCAGTACATGGCAGAAGCAGAAGCAGAAACATTAGATGGTAAATGACATTAATATCTTTGAGTGCAATAATGGTGTAGGGTGAGTTCACCATGCATCGGACACATACCTTGCTTCGGACAAATTTAGGCAATAGACTCTCTTTCAACTTAAGAGTTCTGTGTATTTATTTGTTTCTGTCATAAAGACGAAGATTTAAATTTTTTAATGATACCGATTGTGTTTATCATGTTGTGATAAAAATACCCCGCAAATGGTCTTGAAGTTACGTCATATTTTACATCATCAAAGGGGAATAACCCGAAATTTATGATTTTGCCATTTTTAGAGTTATCGTTCTTTTAAATTCGACTTAAAGAAACGAGTCGGACTTTGGTGAATTTTGTCAGGGATTGGTAATTTTACATAAATTATAAAGAAATTTCACTTCAATGTTTGTTTAATTCTTATTAGGGCTGGTTTTTACTAGTATGCTATTTTCACCGTACATCGGACACAAATTAACCATGCATCGGACACTTTTCGATGCAAAGGTAAGCACTACCATTTTCATACAGAACCCAGCTGACAGCTGTTTTTTGCGGAAAAAGAAAATAAAAACTCTATATTTTCAGTCAAAATACAAGTTATCGATATACGACGTCTGGAATTTTACTCAATTTATTTCTGCAAACCAGAATATGATAAACCATGAGAAAAAGGCGCGAATTACGGCATTATAAGCATTTTAAAGCATTTCTAAGGCAGAGTGAGGTCTCGAGAATCGTTCTACATTTGTGCAATAATATCGTCAATTAAATTTAAATTAAGGGTTATTTCTCAGATAAAAGATGAAAATATATCCATATCAAGGATTTTAAAGCACTGTGATAAAGGTATGATATTTTTCCGGTCTCCATATTGTCTGTCCGATGCATGGAGAACAATGTCCGATCCATGGTGAATTTTCAGTTTTTTCTAAAAACTCGATTTTCGGGGATATTTTCTCAATAAACGGAATATAATTGTGTCCTAAATTGTTATTTTAATCACAAACTAAATGTTAAACTCCATTTTGATAATTTTCCGTTGGTAGCTATACCGCTAGAACTTGTTGAAGTACAAGGGTATCCGATGCATGGTGAATTCACCCTAACAGTTTTGTTTTTACATATCTGCCCTTTTAATCCTTATGAATATAAATTGTGTTTGAGATTGAGAATTTTTATGTGATTTTAGATATGCATTCCAGGATGGTGACTGAAGCTCATCTTTGTAAACACCTAAATGCCTAGAATGGACTCCAAAACAGATTCTTAAAGTTTAACCAGTATAATCTTGAATATGGTAATACTTTTAATTATAAAGGAATCATATTTTCTGATCATATTGCTTTTAGACTTGCAAATACTACATGTAACTTGAAGCTTTTCATGTAAAATTTGAAATGCAATCAAGTTTGACGAATTTCACACTACTAAGAGTTATCTCCCCTTGTCGGCATAACTCTCATTTTTCCCACTTTGTCCATTGTAAGTTACCTGTTATTATTTTCAATCTTCAAACGTTATTGGACTATTTAGATCTGTACTGGTATTGCCGAAGTTTGGGGCAACATGAAAATCTTAATGAACGATATTCATTACAGATTTTATTTTTAAGATACTGACCAATAAATTTGGTAAGGTTACAGAGGGAAAAACAGGGCCTTACGCTGGATTGACCCCGCAACGGGGAATAACTTTTGTAAATTTAATGTGAAAGTTGTCTATTTTTTTTAACATATATTTTTTTTTAACCTCAAGGACAAAAAGTATACACTTGGAACACACACAAAAACAGATGAGTCCATGCCAAGCTAAAGATTAATGCAGAAGGTAAGTTCAATTTTTCATTTTGTAACTCTTCTGGTTTTATCCAGATCGGACCTTACATATAATTAAGTCAGCTTCAGTATATAATAGAAGAATATGGAGATAACGAACAGTATTCAATCTCAAAGTCCATAAAACTATACAAAATAAGAGCAGAGCAAACACGGACCCCCGAAACATCAGAGGTGGGATCAGGTGCCATAATAAAACACCTATTTACTTACTATTCGGAAAATAGCTTGTTTATCATCTCCCTCAACAGCAAACTATTTCTCTCAGCTGCATCTTGGGGAATAGTTGTTGTCTTGGGGGACGATAAACTAGCTTTTGTCCTTATAGCCAGTAAATAGGTGTACATGAATACTGTTTTTAGCTCCTCTGAGCCAAAGGCTCAAAGAGCTAATGCTATGGCCATTTGTGCGGTGTGCATAAACTTTTTAGAATGTGGGCCATAACTCAAGATCCCCTTGGACAATCATTGTCAAATTTTCACAGAGCATCCTTGGTCCAAGGGCTACCATTTATACTAAAATTAGGGTTTGGACCCTTATACAAGGGGAGATAAACAGGAAGATAAAACCAAAAAAAGTCTATATTGGCCAAGAATTGTTAAACTTTGTGAGTTGAGGCATCTAGGGTTTTTGGAAAATGTCGACCAAAAAGTAGGTCACCATGACCTACTTATGGTATTTTATAGCTCTATTGAAATATCTTCAGTCCTAACTGGCTAAGAATCATTATCGAACTTTCTTGGTTGATGTATTTTGGGTCTTATAAACATAGAGGCTTCAAATACTAGTGATAGATTGTACAATTTATTAGAAGAGCAATTCAAGGCCCTTTGGTTTCCAGTTATCCATCGTCATACACTGTGCTCTGTCTGGTAAAATTTTAGCATTTACAGCATCCTCCCAACACCGCCACCCAAACTAAGGGGGGGGTTAACCCCATGGATTAATCTAGGTTTTTGGGGAAACTACCCTTTCTGGAGAAATTGGGAAAATGAGCCGAGGTATGGGAACCACTTGAGCTAGTGCAGGGCAAGCCCTGCTTTGGGGCTAACTGACTTACAGCATTTTTATGACCATTTATAATGCATGAAGTAGCAAATTAAAACCATATTTCTCATGTAATGAAAATTTTACTTTAAATTTTCAGTTTTTATGAAAGAAAAAGAAATATTTGAGGTTTTTGCTATTGTAAGGGGAATATTTTACTCATCAAAAGGGAAAAAATTAGATCTTCAGGGGAAATTTTCTGTAGGGGAAAAACACCCATTATTGGTAGTAAATATGCCCTAGATTAATCCCTGAACCCATCAATATTATTCAAAATTGTAATTTTTTGATTGGACATCAAGCAAACTATTAGCAAGATTTTAATAAGCATTGAGTCCTATTAAAATTATGAAATTCATATAGCCCCAGGGTAGGTGGATCAGATGTAAAGGCACAGCTTTATTAATTAATCATAATCTGAAAATGCATTGATTCATTGAAAATCTATAGAATGCTCCTAAGTTGAAAGCAAAAAGACTAAGTTCATGACAATGAGGAATAAGTTTTATACCCTTGTAATCAAAGATTCTGGGGTACATCTATATAGCTTTTGCCCTGTCTGTCTGTCTGCAAAATCTTTTCACATTGGCCATATTATTTTAGTGGGTGAAAGTATGGCCTTCATATTTCACAGACCTGGGTATTCATTGTGACAATACTTTTGTATTGGTACACCAAATTAACCTTTAGAATTGAACTTGGATTGTGACTAACTTTTAAGAAAGTTTCATAACTTGAATCTTGGCCATAACTTTTGAACAGTTGGTGCAAGGGCTTTCATACTTCACTTGTATATTTACTGTGACAAGACCTTTCAATGGGTATAAATTAAAATATTTGACCTTGAACTTCTAGTTTAACCCACTGTTTAAAAAAATTTAACTTTGATCATAACTTTTGAGCTGGTAGTAGTAGGGCTTTCATATTTCACAGATTTATTCTTTGTGACAAGTCCTTCCTGGATGTCAACAATTTGACCTTGACTTTGGAGTTTGACTTACACTTGGGAAACTTTAACCATAAGCTGGCATATGGGGTATTAGTATGTACAAACACATCTTTTTTTCCGAGTTCACGCACAAATCAATGCTATGTAATGAATTTTAGATAAGAGAATTACAAGGTAAATATTTGAGGATATTGTGAAAAAATAGTTTAAAAGATCATGGTTATGAATACTAAAAAATTAATTATTTAGTATTTATATTTAAGTTATACAGTGAATCAACCATGATTAATATCAGGATAATAATAATGTTCAGGGGAAAAAATGGGTTTTTCCCTTATTCCATGCATCTTATATATTTTCTTTTTCTTTACAGGCAAAAGAGAACTGGAGAAAAATGAATTGATGTTAACATACTCTACATTAAATTTGGTTTAAATCTAAATATGTCTTTTGTTGTGATTGCTTCAAGAGCAATTAAGGATCAGGAAATTTAAAGTGAAGGATAACCAGAAAGTGGATCATTCAACAGATGAAAAGAAAATATGCCTTTGAGGGAAATTATGTCAAATGCATGAATTGAATATTTAAATTTCACGTAATTTTTGTTTCACCAACGTTTACAATATGTGAAAAAAATGTTCAAAACATGTGTTTAACCATGGTTTGACACATTTTTGTATGGTATTCATACATTTACTGTATGAGCAGTGCAAATAATAAACCCATTAAACATGTTATGAGAAACATATGTTACACACACGTTGCACGTACGTTATTCATATGTGAAAAATATGAATAACATACGTGTGCAATATATGTGTAACATATGGTGGGCAATACGTACGTTTAACATATGTGACACACATGATATTCACCCGTGTGAAAACGTATGTATAACATACGTGGTATCTTTTTCATGGAAAACGCACGTGAAGTCACGTACGTGTCACATATGTTTAACATACGTGAAACGTACGTGGCACAATTAGCTGTGTAGTTACATGTTAGGCTACTACTTTCACACTGAATTATCTACTAATGTTCTGTTTACCCAACAAATGGCAAAGAGAATACAGCAGGTGTGATCAGTCGACAGGGGATGCTTACTTCTCCATGGCACCTGATTGATTGACAAAATATGTATGAGACTCTCGTGATCAACATCTTTTGAGATAATATAAATCTAGAGTAAAAGACATGACAGAAAACATAACCAAATTATAAATCTTTTCAATGGGGGTCCGAAGTAAACACGATTTCAACCCGTGAGTTTTAAGTAACCTTGATCGTTAAACACCCAATTTTATGTTAACGCCCCCAAAGTCTACCTGATTCAAGATCAATAGTTTACCGCCTGTCAATCATTAAAAAAACAATAGCTTCTGGTTTGATTGACGGGTCAGCTACCTGTGCTTCATGATAATCTGAGTTTGCATGTTTTGAAAACAATTACCTGGTCACGCGTCAAACACTTTCATGTACCCGCATAGTATACACGCGGATTAGAAAACTCCAATATGTTTGAATTTTATTTCAAAAAATAATTGAAAGTAGATTATTTAAACATTGACATAATAAAATATTTCTTTTCTATCTTCACTGCTGTTTGTTACTTGTAAGTGCTATATCGTCCACGTTTATCTGTAGACCGCGTCCACAGAAACCGGCTCTATTTGCCGTAATTAGAAGTCCGACGAATTAAATTATATTTTTAAGAAATGGGATATAAGAAAAATATTCAGCACTAATAAACGGCATAGCATAGTTATTAAAAGATGTTTTATTTTGTATTATGGCTACAATCCGCACGGTGTTGTACAGAAATTGATGTCAGAATTAATGCTCGAATTTCCTCTAGCGTCTGTATATATACGTAATGAAAATGTGAAGATAATTAATAGTGATCGATTCTGAAAAGAAATCTTTCTAACAATAAAATTTTGTTAACACACGAAGAATCAAAAATATGGAATATTTTGGACAACATTGTTGGCCATAAAAAGAGACATTTCGATCGCGGTAAATGCATGTTCACATGCACGACGAATAGGTGGATCAATAATTTTTTATTTCAATAGTCAGACTTTTTTTAATCAAGTGATTTCTTTCATTGAAGATTAAAAAAGATAATATTATTGATATGTAGTTTTTACTGGTTAATTTTTCTTTTATGTAAGGAAAAAATTTTCTAAAAACGATATACTTGTATCTTATTATTTTTTTTTCCTTCAAAACATTACCATGATTTCGATGAATGCGTTTAGTTTACAAATAAATTCCATATTAAAATAATTATTTTACGTAGTTTTACTCAAAACCAGACACAAAACACGTAATATTGACCCTGATTACCAAACACAGACTTCCTGTGTAATGCTACGTATACACAGATTTTTGACATCTTGGGTATTGGGGGTCTCCAGGTAAATAACACCACTGTTACTTTGACCACTCCCCCTCCTCAGGTAACCGTACGGTAAAAAAATTGGGTCTTTAAGGCATGACACGGATGAAGGTCATAGCATGTGTACCTATGTCGCTGACATCAATAAATACCTAGATATACGAGTTTTGCCTTTATTGTGACCTTAGCTCAAGGTTATCAGAGTCAGTTTACCCCAAATCGAGGCATACAAAAATTCCTGAAATAACAGAAATTTTTTTATTCTTTTATTTGAAAGACACAAGGTGAACAATAAATTAATGAGGTATAGATACAGATGACGTCATGTCGATGTCCGCGGCCTACTACGTTTTTTCCGACATTGAATTGAGAATGATTTTGTCTATTCCCTGGAGCTTCTGTTTCTCCTTTCTTGCTGCCTTCTCTCTCTCCTGTTTTCTTCTCATTCTTCTTCTGAAATCTCTCTCTCCAATTAGCAACTCTCTGTAAAATGTTAAAATAGACTCAAACATCGTCCTTTTTCATTTCAGAATTACGATAAAATGCTAATTAATAGTTACATCAAAGGAAATACCGCAAAATAAACAAAACTAATCTGTTCAAACATTTTCTGAAAAATAAATACCTTGCTTACTTTATGATAGATTTCGTTAATTTACAAAAATATATATGAACTCTGCAATAGAACTGTAAATTAATCTAATTGCATGGTTTTATTGATAAAAGGAGACATTTCTTTTACAGGATGGAAGCATCATATTGCTGATTTAAAACATCCGCTAGTATCTAACAACTACTCGCAGACAGAGGAAAATATCTAGTAACTTTAAACAGACAAAGTTATATATATTACCAGTTATAGTATGAAAATAACAATAGACTTAAAGAGTATAATAAAATTAACGAAAAAAGTTTTACATAAATGTACTTGCAGTCAAACAATTTAAACAAGTTTTCTTTCAAGCTAATAAAGAATTATAATATACCAACACTCAAACAATTAACGCAACGTATACAAACCGAAACAATAAATCAGCTAAAACAAAACAGTAAAGCCATATCTAGCCGGTATATCTAGCCACATCAAAATATCTTTGTTCCGAATAAAGCATGAAAACATAGCAATCAATGAAGCTACTCGAACGCTCTCAATACAACAACATTCTTACCATTCAAAAGCTTCTCCAGTTTTCTTTAAATTCAGCAAAAAATAAATTTATTCAGTCATTTTTAAAAATCATAACTTCAGGAAAAATGTACATTGTGATAAATCACGTGACTAGTAATAAGGATCACGTGACCAGTACTCACGAGAAGTCGACCTCGCCATCTCCATCCATGTCAAGTTTGTCCAACATTACATCCAGCTGGTGCTCTGTCAGGGGAACCTCCGCCACCTATAATTAGAAACAACAACTATAAATTGCAGCAACACCTAATTATAGAAACAACATCTATAAATAGAAATAGCACTTAAAAATAGAAGCAACAGGAAATAGATGGAGTGTTTATTTTATGGACGTTTAAGCGAGGATCGATAGAGTGCTCCCCCCCCTCCCCCGGCTAGAGACATCCTCCACTGGCGCTTACCATCATCCCGCGTTTGAACTCCTCCCTGCTGACGCTCATATCCCCGTCTTTGTCTAACCACTTCATCAGATCTATCACGCGGTAGTTGTGTTCGTGCATGTACCTGTACAACTCGTACACCGCGTCCAAATTCCCGTCTATCCCGGTCCCCTTCCTCCCACGCGCGTTTTCACGCTTGATCACTTGTCCGTGAAGGACATTTAATGACCTTGTGGACTGAACATCATCCAGCTGTGCCAGGAAATCTTCGTCCACTTCATTATTCTACATACAGAAAAAGAAAAAAAGCAAAACCTCGTAGCCTAATTACGACACGTCACAGAAACATTCTTGTTTATGAATAGTGCTTCGCTATATCTGTATTGTACTGTACACGTAGTTTATTAAAACAAAACCAGTGACATCTACTGAATTTCCTTCTATACACGATATAAATGAAATACCAGTCCCAATTTTAGATGAAAACAGTTGTGAGTTGATTGAGGAGATACTCACCCCGAGGTCTAACAGAGTGACCCGGCAGGAATCAGACTGAGCAATGCAAGACAAAATGATAATGGCAAGTTCTGGCGTTATAGAGTTTCCTCCCATCTGCAAAAGAAAATCACGTTCATTTTTGTTCAACTAATGAACATGATGAATGAGGGATTTTATGTTGAGCATTAGCAAAAGAAATGGATCCCATATTTTGAAATTGAAACCAGATGAAATCCTTTATAAATACAATTCAGCTTTTGAGAACGCAACTATTATTTTTTTTACTCTACCACCCCCTTCCCATGATATAATTCTTCAATTTCCATTCTAATGACGTACTCTATTCCTCCTTCTCTTGCCCTAAGAATTTCATGAACATTACTCTCTTTGCTCCCCTCCCCCCCTCATGACGTACCCTATCTATCCCCTCGTTCTCTTACCCTCAGGATTTTCAGACCGTCACTCTCTTTGAACCCCCTGACGTACCCTATCCCCTCATTCTCTTACCCTCAGGATTTCCAGACCGTCACTCTCCTTGACCCCCTGCATCAGGTACCCTATCCCCTCCTTCTCCAGTCTGTTGTGGGAAATATCTAGTTCCTTCAGGGTCGTGTTTTCCTTCAGAGATTTACACATCACTATAGCGTCGTTCTTAGAGAAACCATTCCACGCAAGATCAAGCTTTCTAAGACCTATATTTTTCTGAAAAGAAAAATTAAATCTGTATCTAATTCATGACCCCTGAAAATTGTATTTCAAAAACATATGCATGCAATGTTTATTATCGGTGTAATAAAAATACAGTTCAACCTCAATATATCGATCTCGGTTAGGCAAGGTGCTCGAATTACCATTTATTAATAATTTATTAGACTGGCGTTCTCATATTTGTCAATCAATGTTTTGTTGTTTAGTTTTGATTGTACAATATGCCACATGCCGTATAATAGCTGACTGATTGTACCTGTAGACTAGCTGCGATAGAGAGGGATCCCTTCCCCCTCAAGTGATTCCAACTAAGGTCGAGGATTCTTACAGTATCGTTATTTGCTGAAAATTAAAAAAAATGGAGGAAAAAGTATTTATCAATAGGCTGTGATTTAAAACCCATTCTAAATCTCTCATGACTCACAATTGGTTAAAAAAGGATTTTTTTTTGTTTTACGATAATGATTAATAATATTGCCACCAAAAATGGAGTTGTATTTCGTTATGACATAATTATTTTCCTCAGTCAGTCTTACTTATTGCTTGTGCTAGGATGTATCCCCCTTGCTCACTGAATCCGTTGTGGCTTAATATTAGTTCTCTAAGTGTTGTATTATTCTGTGTAAAATAAAGATCTCGATAGAATATGATAAAGAATTGATTGTATGATAAAATCTTTTAAAGTAAAATTTAAGAGATAGCAGCTATTTTATCCTCCAAAAAGGTAAGATTTTTAGCTGTAACTGATTTTTACTATTTATCATAAAAAAAGATTAGGTGTCATAGAAAATAATTAGTACCTTTAAAATATCGGCTATAAGATACGCATCACTATCGACTAGATTACTTCCTGGAAAAGAAGAAACGTTTTCATTTCCTTCCTACTTTATCATTATATCAAGCACTGTATATAACACGCACCTGATAAGTCCAGGACCAGATAAACTGATTATTTTAATATTATATAGAGCACCTTTGGATATCGCGCACCTGCCATATCCAGGGATATATAAATTGATTATTTTATTATGATATCGAGCACCTGAGGATAACACGCACCTGATCTATCCAAGGACTGGATAAACTAATTATTTTATTATAAAATCGAGCACCTGTGGATAACACGCACCTGCTATATCCAGGGACTGGATAAACTGATTACTTTATTGTTATATCGAGCACCTGTGGATAGCACGCACCTGATATGTCCAGGGACTGGATAAACTGATTATTTTTCATCAATTGAGATATTGCACGTGCCCCATTTGTCCCTATACAGTTCTCCGAGAGCCATGAGTAGATATTCTGCAAAATACTAGTGAACACATCATTCAATTTCACTGCATTTTATTTAATTTGAGTTTTGCTATAAAATATGCCATTATGGAATAGGTACTTAGTATGTTGTTGTTAGATGACTTAATTTTGCGAGGTTATTTAGTATATGATAGAAGGAATATGGACTAAGAGTAACAAAATACAGTCATGTAACAATAATTAACAATGGTTTAAAAATATACCATCGGAGTTTTATCAAAGTAAATCAAAGTTTTTATCATATCAAATAAAACGTTTTTACTATGGAAAAAATAATTACTTGTATATTGTATATACTCAAAAAAGATCTATCCTTATGTTCTTAGTAAATTGAAGAATAAAAGCATATACTATCGTTGACTGTAGTAAACTATCAATAGTGAATTTTTGTTAAGGTGTCTACAAATCCAAAATCGGATCTAGGGGGATTGGGGAAGATCCCTTTTCCCTTGAATTTTCAAAGTTATTTAATTCCTAGGAAAATGACATGGAACACTCCCCATTACACATTGTCCCTTCTTAAATTGTAAAGGTAATCATGTACTTGTAGCTGTCAAGAAGGTTGACATTGCAAAGTGTCTTCTACCACTCCCTCCCGACAATTTAAAATAGTTTAACTCATAACTTGTTTAACTCACTCACCACATCTACGATGTTACTATTAACTTCTAACATTTCTGCTATAGCTTTAGCTCCCTCGGCCTCGATTCCGTCATCCTCTAAATCGAGGCTGGTTATAACGTCATTATTCTGAAATTATTCAATCAAAATTGGTAACAACTTTTTTGGAAAAAAAGCTTCTTGTTAACCCACCTGCTACCTCACTCGATTCTTTAAATATCTTCTCTACTTCTTCAATACTTTGAATTTATACTTGATATATCTGTTAGATTTAAAGGTGTTCAAACGTGTTTAAAGTTTTTAATGAGAATGTAAACTACTCACAAGTAAAGCTATAGCGAGGGCCCGCGCCCCCAGGGGCCCTATACTGTGATTCCTCATCACCAGTCCTTTGTTTGACATCTGTTTACAGAGGTAGGTGACAGGCGTGATCCCCAGTAGGCTACACGAGTCCAGGTAAGTCTGTAGGCGCGCCTTAGGCTTCACGTCTACTTCCTCCACCTTAGGTTCCGGTTCCACTGCAAATCACACACGTGTTCGATTGAAAAAAAAAAAGAAAAATATGGAAGTGGTATTTTCGTCCTGAATATTACTTTTAATACTGTTGCCAATAATTCAAATGTATGGTTTGGTAAACATTAAGAATAGCGCATTATTACTTGAAAATGATAATTCATCTGTTTAAAAATTAGTCAAAAAATTAGCTTTTGGTGCTCCATACACAGAAAGGTGAGGGCCAGTATATGTTGCGTTATTAAAATTTCTTCTCGTAATGGAATTAAATTTTGAAAATATAATTCAATAATATATGGTTTGGTAAACATTAAAAATAGCGCATTATTACTTGGAAATGATAATTTAATTCGTTTTAACTTCAAACTCTTCGTATCAATAATTTAAAAAGTCTTTTGATTATTGATTCAAAGCGGACTATTTCCTTGTAATTTTACACTAAATAGTTAATAAGAATACCAACTTCTAATCTGACCATTTCTGAAAATTAATTTTAAATTGTTTCTTCTCTGCTTTTTTTTAAATTGAAGTCACTATAGTCCTACTTTGAACAAAGTTTCTTTACAATTATTTCAAAGAACCTTTCATTATAAGTTTATATGTTCTTTAAAAAGTGTTATTAAATGAAAAAAGCCCTTACTTGGTCTTTGCTCAACTTAGAAGACACATGGCCCTACATTTAATTTATAATTTCAAATTTCTTCAGCCTTACAAATTAAACTGGTCGTTTTGTTACAAGATATAGAAAACATAGCAAACATTACCATCAGCCATGATGTCATATCCGGTAAAAGTAAACTCTCTGATTGGCTGAAGCTTGGAGAATTCCGTCGAGACACTCTCGCCATCCTGAGACCGCCGGGAATACGCAGTACTCCTTCCGGGAGCAGTTCCAGGTTTTTTGACATCAGCACTTAATTCGGACTGGGCTGGAGACTGAGGCTTACTTCCGGTTCCGATCGGGGATCCGGCCACCACAGATTCCCTACTGCTACATCTTTTGTCGTGGAGCTTCAGTGAGCTGGAACTCAGGTAAAGCGTGGCGGCTTTATTTCCGATCAGAACATTTTCCCCCTTTCCGGTGGAGATGAAGGCGGATTTACTACTGTCCTGCATTGTGGAGTCCGGATCTGATGAGATCAAGTCGACTCCGTGGTCTCCTGTCAGCTGAAAAGAATCCAATTTCATAATTATAAATGTGTCTGTTGTGTGTTATAATTAAATAAACGCCATGTGTCGAGATTTTTTATATTTGTTGAACACGTGGGTCCATGCTGTGCAGTTATTTAAATGAATGACTTTTTCACATTACTGTACGTCAATGAACATTTCTTATAAAAAGCTTGAATAAAGTTTTCATTAAGGATCAGGCAATCGCTTTAGGTTAATTATACAAGAGTCAGGAAAAAGAACTTCGAACAGTAAAGTACACTTAGACGGACTATAAGACGTCAAACGTTACGCTTAGTTACCCCAACTCAGAAACACCGTGTTTTTATTAGTAACACTAATAAGAAATTTAATCGATTTACAGTTTTTAAATCTTAACTAGTTTATTTAAAGGTATAAATGGAATATAATGTTTTTCGTGACACATACCGAGATCGGACATTGAATAAAAAATTGTGGGGTAATGAGAGAAGGATGTTAGGGGAAATGAAGGATTCAACAAAATGGGAGGATTTGGGAGAAAACGAAGAGGTGTTATAAATGGGGGAGGGGGGGGGGGGTAAGATGAAAGAGGAATAGAATAGTGGGAGTGAGAGAAGAAAGAAAGGGAACTGGAGAAATTTCATCCCTATATCCATGTTTATGCTAAAACATGTAATTCAAAGTTCTAAGACTGAGAGAGATGGGGCCGGAGAAAATCTCCTCCTCCCTCCCCAATCAAACGCACCGGACACTTAGAAATTTTAAAAGAGTTGCTTTTCAGATTCTTCATTCAGTAATTAAACCGTGTATCTAATTATACAAGGGGTTGGTAATAGGGACCTTCATTACATGAACCACACATATCTAAGGAGAAAATTTTCTTCGCGTGTAAGAAAAAAATACATCTCATTTACAAATGCCTGAATAAAAATAATTTACATGTATACATTAACACTGAGTCTGGACTCGTATACATATGAGTTAATTGAAGATGAGCATTTTAACTTTAACGTCAAACTTAAGATGAATCAACGCGGGTCATCTTATCGAAACTGGTTAAGTATAGTACCTTATATGTGTGTAATGAAAAAGGTCACGGTGACTCGAACATACAGGAACATTTTATTTGAACACAAATAAATGAACTTGTGAATGGTTAATATGGATTATATAAGCAAGTGCCAGGGTTAAGTTTAGCACTATATATTGCATGACACGATGTAATTTGTCTTTTCTATAACTGGTTAGTAGTTTCACATTTACGGGAGGTTTTAAATATTGTAGGGTTCTTTATTTCATTGGGTTATATGAAGTTTAGGGAGATAAATATCATCAACGTCATTAAAAACTTAATTATAGAAAATATACAATGTGTCTTCCGTATACCGAATAACCTAAATCTGAATTGATTCAGTTGCATACATTTTATAAAGACCTAAAAAAAAAAACTGTTGTCATTACTCTCTGATTATACTTATGAGGGGATCTTGTTTCTTGTAAACTCACGTGAATTTTTCTGGGGACGCGCGATGAATATATTAAGGCTGATAAAAAAAAATAAAATTAAGAAACTTTTGACTTATCTTATTGCATATTTTGACGGATGAACTTCATGCGATATCGAACGGTAAGTACATAATAATTATATACAGAAATAAAAACAAAGAAGTAAAATCTCTAACCTTATTCCCCATGATGGCGCTGTGTATTTATTTGTCGCTGAGTCTTCACATGCAATATCATTTATGTACACATTTAAGTGGGTAAGTTTATGGCTTGTTGTAGCTATCGATGACATGATTACCTGCCTTTTAATTTTACCCGATTCCTCTTTGAATGGACATTAGATAATGCGGACGATTTCTCAAATGACTTTTAAATGAAGAGCCCACACCCCGAGACCTAGATTGTCAATATGTCGTGGGAAATAGGAAATAGAGAGGGGGGGGGGGATAAATACCTGGGCAATATATACTTTTATAACAACTGCATTCTTTTAACATTAGTTCATTATTTTTTTTTCCTTTTTAGCACAAACATGTATAACATGTACATATGCAGTGAAACCAGAGATTTGAGATTTTACTTCCTTTTTAACTCAGTTTATAACCGTTAGCTTCTCAGTATGTATAAAACTCACGGAGAATGAAATTCAATTCGCTATAAGTGTCAAATCATTATGTGTTCGCTACAAGTGTGATTTACTGTAAATGCATAAATCAATAATTTCGAAACTTTTTTATAGTCTTACTTGACTGATTTTAGTATGGTCCATCATCTGATGGACAGTGTGATACACCCCCCCCCAACACACACAAACCTTCTTGTACCTCATCAAAAATTTAATTGTTATGTATATACATGTATATGTTATCTTCTCAATTCTGGTGATATTAATATTAGCAAAATTTACAAAGCAAAGACCAAGAACTCGGCTGAAGTTAAAATAAACAAAAAAAAAAAAAAAAAAAAAAAAATAGGGGTGAATGTTTTCTCAGTATAACTTTATGAATATTTTGGATTACTTAACTAATGTTATAAACCAAAATTAATATAATTATACTCACAGGCGTTTTGGAGGAATTAGATTTTTAGAATGACGATAACTGTTTTTATTTGGCAAGCCTTGGTATCACTGTATAAAAATCATTTAACAGTGTCTGTTACACAAAGTGTCTTATATACTATTTTAAGTGAGATAGATATATAACTTCGTATTTTCAAAACATCCGTAATTAATTCGCATCTGTAATTACTATGAATTTTGTAGATATATTACAGGGAAAATTACTAGTATATGAATTTGTCAAAAGTTCTGTTCGCCTTCTTCCAATGTGTTTCTGGTTCTTAAAAAGATCGTAAAAAAATGACATACCTGCTACTGAAATCCTTTACAGAAATTCTCTTTTGAAGTCACTCCATTTATTTTGTGTAAGCAAATGCCAGACACCGTCTTTATAATAATAAATCACATCTTTGATTCGAAAGTTTTTTAAAGATAAAATCGATAAAACGCCATTGTTTTAAGAAGACCTTTGTTTTAAATTCCTCCGGTGTGTTCTGTGTCTTTTCTTTGTCAGTGTGCTCTAACATTGAATCAAGAGAAATTTTTCTTGTATTTCGTGTAAGTTGGATGTTAGTAATTTCTCGCCGTTGATTGTATACGTTATATTGTTACAAAGTTTGAGCTCTACGCCAGTGTACATGGACTGACCAATTAAGACTCGTATTGGTTCCCAAGAAATGATGCCTAATTAAAAGCGACAAAAAGCCAGCGGAATGAGCCATCTATTGGTTTAAGCTTTAAACTTCGTAAATCTCCCATATTGATTGATGTTAATTATTGACAATTATTTCTTAAATGCGTAAAATATTTCAGTTAAATTGCTCTGACTATTTATCGCTTTTATTTTCATGTGGGAATTAAAGGACATATGAGAAAAGGAAATTATTGAAAAAATGTAGACATCATAAATCTCATATATTATCAAAGAATTGATAAATATTGTGTTTCAAAATTAATAAGGGGTCTTTCGCAAAACTTACCTAATATCAGTGTTAAGGATCCAGAAACCGAGATAATTAATTTCCTCACAGCTGACTCAATTATTGTTTTGTTTTCGGTCTGATAATTAATCTATCAGCTATAAGGGGGTGTTGTTTATTATACATGTATTTTGCATCATAAAAAAATCACAATTTTTATCTCGCTCTGCGTTATCATTTCATATCATCAACATTGCATATCATCGGTATCTTCGATCTCGACTCAGAACAAAAATCTATAACGCCGGATAACAGGAGATGACAGATACATACGGATTATATATGAATTTTGACAGCCTATCTTAAATCTGCTGTAACTTGTTAAAAAAGTTGGGGAACAATTTTTATCTCTGTTTCTTATTATTATTATTATTATTATTATTATTATTATTCCTGGGAAAATTTTGTCCTCGAGTGATCTTGTAAACTATACATCCGACTAAGGTAAAATGTTTTTAGGGTCAGTAGACATGTTAAGAAAGGTCATAACGCGCGCACGTGCTTGCAAGAGCGCGCACGTGCAACACGAGAAATGACCAATATATTGGATATTACTGTAACTTTTCTTTTTTTGGAAGAATTTTTTTGAAACTCATAATATAAGGATACATTAGTAGTATAGACAAGATGGCATGGTCAAAATAGCAAGATCTCACGCGCATGCACGTGCGCTTCGCTCTGATTGGCTGAAACTAAAATCTCAATATCTTTCTTGTTTCTTGTCATAATCTTTTGAAATTTTGAACATAGTCCTACATTATAAAGATCTACAGCATGATATATAAAAAATTCCATGAAAGCATGCGCATGCGCGCGTGCTGCAATCTGATTGGCTGAAACTTTAAATGGCTATATCTTCTTTGTTTTTTACGAAATGCATTGAAATTTGAAACATAGTCATGCATTGGGACACACATATGATATAAGAAAAAATCATGAAATCACGCGCATGCACGTGTGCTGCAATCTGAATGGCTGAAACTTTATATGGCTATATCTCCTTTGTTTTTTGACGAAATGTTTGGAATTTTAAAATATAGTCATTCATTTAGATACCCTTCAATACGATAAAGATAAAAAATAATGAAATCACACGCATGTATGTGTGCTGCAATCTGATTGGCTGAAAATTCAAATGGCTATAACTCCTTTGTTTTTCAACGAAACAGGATGGGATTTAGAACATAGATAAATATAAGGGACTCCTAAAAGAAGGTGTAGTCATTATGCACGTACTTGCACGTGCGTTTAAAATTAAAAATACATTCGAATGAGTGTATTTTTTAATACTTATGGATTAAATGCTTTGATATTAAGTATATTAAAATTTTAGATAGTGTAGACAAGATAATATGGTGTACGCAAATGAAAATTGCAATGCCTATTTTTAAATATATTTTGTATTTTTCTGGAAGACTAAATTCCATAAAGTATTTCTTATTTAATAGAGATTACAGGGAATATGGCACCAAAAGGGAGGTGGGGAGAGTTTGGGGAACATCTGTAACGGTCCCCGTTACAATTAGCACTAGTTTTGTTTAAAGTTTAGATTGGCATTGTTGATATTTTGAGAATTAAAAACTTGAAGTACTGTCAAGATTTTTTAACTCAAAATCAAACTTGCTACATGGCTTTAAAAGCGTAACACACATAGTAAAGTTCACAAAAGCCATTCAGCTTTATTATTCATTGTATATCTCCGTGCTCAAATAAATGGACTTTTAGACCTAAGCTAAATAAAGTTTGTTATGTTACTTATATCAAAGGAGTTTGGTAAGGAGGGATTTGCCAATAGGAAATATTTGTTTACTCTCGAAAGTATTGTCACTTGTATGTACTCCCAATCATTAATTCAGGGTTGTTCATTTAAATAAACTCGAAGCATTACCCAAAGGTTAAAGAAATTAGGAATTCAAAACTAGTTGCACCAAACTATTCTTTTTAACTAAAACAATCTAAATGTTAGATGTGGGAAAAGCCTCTTAAAAAGAATTCATTTTCTTCTATTACCACAAATATAATATGTGCTTACGTTATTATGTTATTTAGAATATGCTCGTATTCAGCGTATTCAGTAGAAGTTAAAGCTTTGTAAAAAGGAAACTTCATTTATTTTTTTTTATAAGTCTTTATGAAATCAGTAAGAGCACGTACAATGAATCAAGAGGTGGATGGGGATTGGGGTATGGTGTTACTAAAATGTTTTAATGCTGATGCTAATTCATTTATCCCCCAAACCCAACACACTTTATTTATTGAAAAGTGCATGATGCTAGGCGCCTGAAACATGCGTGAAAAACTATAAATATTATAATAATTATATGCATGTATCTTTGAATACGCTAGAATGTTTTTTTTTTCCTTTTTGGATTTTGTGAATAATTTATGGACGCAAATTACACGTAAGTAAATCTGATGAATTCGATAAGCAATTGAAAAATAATATTTTTTTTTTAGGAAATATGATTTAGCACGAGAGAGAGAGAGAGAGAGAGAGAGAGAGAGAGAGAGAGAGAGAGAGAGAGAGAGAGAGAGAGAGATTGTTGTACATTACCCGTCTTTTGGTGTTACAGTAAGTCCTTTATAGGTCTGTGTAAAATAAAAAAGATTAAACGTTTAAATCAAATCTCTGCCATTGGTCTATGGTGGCGAAATCTCGGAGAGTAAACATTCCCCTTGATACCTTTATTATGGTCCGCAAATGCTCTTAGCTTCTGTTTCTTTTTGAGTTCTGATATTTTTGTCGAAAGGATTTGGCGATTAGCAGTTTTGCAACCTGCATTTTGTAATTAATGACACATATAGATTAAAGAACGGGTGTAGACAGACCCTTTCTTTTTCTTTAGAAGGATTAAAGTCACTTAAAACACCACAGTGGGATATCATTAAACGGTAAAACATTCATAGTGAAAGCTAATAAAATGTACACGTGTATTTAAGTTTATTATTGGATAGAGGGGGGGGTTTGCAATGTGGTGTTCTCAGACGGCATGTATGTTCCCATTTTTTGAAAATAATAAAAATAGAAAAATAGCATCGGGAAAATGCATGGATGTCAAAAGAAAGACAGCATAATTATGTAACAATGAACCATTTTTCCTTGATCCACCACTTATTTTCTCTACAGTTATGAATATGTTGGATCTATAGCGATGCTTCATGCCTCCAGAGACATTTATAAATGTATGTACATGTATGTTTCTAGAAATTAAATTGTATATTTTTATGCTCACTCTTACGTTTGCCTTTCTTTAAAAAAGAAAACTTGAAGAGGCTTAGCTGAAGTGTTAAAATAGAAGAAATTATATCTGAAAAATAAATAAAGAAAGAAAATGAATAAAGAAATAAATAAAATAAATAACAGGAAAAAGATGAAAGATTCTCCAAAATGCCAGAATATGCATAAATACGTGAGAGGAGGGCTTAATTTACATACAAGTGTATTTAGGATCCAATCCCTTTTGCCAAAAAGCAAGTGGGGGAATTATTTTTTTTTAAATTAAGATTTTTAGGAACCTGCTTAATTTGATATTACAGGCGCGGATCTATGTTTCTAGGGGACCCGCCCTCTAAATCCGCGCCTGTAATGCGCTTGAATTTCGAAGAAAAAGTTGACTTGAGGGTTTTATCAGTTAATCATTCCTCTAATTCAATTTTTTTTTATGTGAAAATGGCAAGAATTGAATAGATGTTAAGTAGATATTTGTAAAACTAGTCCAAAATCTAGATCGGGATCGAGAATCAAAGCGGAAAAGAAAAGTTCGCGCCAAATCACGTGACAAGATACGCGGGAGATTGAACTTCAGAGAAGAAAGACGGACATTGTTTACTCGCTGCACAGGAATCAAGAGAGATCTGTAAAGATGTACGTCCTGAAAAGAGGTATGATGGCAGTTTTAATCACTGTTGATGAGTAAATTACCCATTTTAGTGAAAAATACATTTAATTTTTGTTCTGCAAAAAAAATTGTAGATCAACATAAAACAGAGTAGGCCTATGGCCTAATGGGGAAAGCGGCCCGTGTATAGACTTTGCTATATGCAAAAAAAATGTTCGAAATTATTTTTTAAGGACAGACGAGACGTTCCTTAATGATAGATAAATTTTTCTAAGAGTTTGTCAATTAAAGTATTGCTACTACAACATGTTTACTCACAAAAAATTGAGGTACCTTACCAGGCATTTCTGAAAAATGAATTGTGTTAAATTATTTTCCAATTTCAAATGTTTAAGTGTTTGGATTTTTTAAAAACGTTTAGAAACTGATTTAGAAAACAGAATGTTATTTAAATTTTGAATATTTTTCATACATTGCGAAGAAATACAAAACAGATTTTGAGGAACGTCTGACCTTAAAACGTTTACATTATAATTATTTTGAAATTTGGTTTTAGATCCATCACAATAATACTGTTTTCCTCTTTTGAAGACTTTATCTATAGACAAACACTGTAGTCACGTTTGTGTTATTTTTGTGTTGTTTGTTGTAGATGGGAGACAGGAGAAGGTCATGTTTGACAAGATCACCTCCAGGATACAGAAGTTGTGTTATGGCCTCCATCCAGACTTTGTGGACCCTGTAGGTTCCAGTATTTTTTCTTTGCTTGGTGCATTGCTTTTTTTAATATATTCGATCGATGCATACTACTTATGCAAGATATATTACTGTATTCAGCGGCAGCTCACACAAATTGGTCCGACCAAAATAGTTCCATCATGATAAGTAGATACAACATTATTGTTCATGATAAGAGTAAAGTTGTGTATGTCATACGTTAAATAAATAAAAAATAACGTCAAAATATTATTAGAAAGTCACTTTCCCCCGAAATGCAAATAAAAAATATCAATATTCCTACGCTCGCTCCCTCCTCAGCCTTTTTTTTTTCTTACATATGTTTGATAACAGAGAATAATAATTAGGTCATTCTTCGATTCATATCTTTTCACCGATGAATTAATAATACTATATCAACAATTGTATTAAGTACATGTTTATAGTCCGTTAATTATCATACAATTTGTTCTTGAAGAAAAAAATAATCATTCTGTGTGTGTGTATTATTAAATGACGGAATTTTCAATCCCTGGCCTGCTCGTGTGTACACTGTAAACTGTAGGGTATGTGTGGCAAAACGAGAACTGGGTTGGAGATTCGGGTTCGTGTTGAAGTTCAGCATACCATGTTATATAGAACTTGAATAATGTAAGTAATTTCTGCGACAAATACATTAGGCCTAGTATATTTCAGTTATTTTAAAAAAAGGTTTTCCATGTTTTCAGTTTAGAATTTTCCGACCCGGTCCTGATTTTCCCAACCCGGCCATTTTAAACACAAGTTGTTGCAGATGCAAATGTTAGAACAAACTATATAAAGTTCAACAGGGATTGTATAATTTTTATTAATCAGAATTCATATTTATATGATCTAATTAAGAAAAGAAAAGTTTTGTGTGCCATCGTAACTTCTCGGCAAAACAAAACGTGTTTCTCCGAGCTCGCTGGATGCGTTTGACAGCTCCATCGCACGTGTGTAGACCAAGGCTAATGTTGGTCTTGCGGACACCGGTACATGTAGGCCTATGTGTACTGTTTGTTGGGAGACTGGGTGACCGTAATGCTATGGACTCACGAAATTTACAACAGTTCCATAATTAGACAGTGCAGTTTTTTTTTTATTAACGTCATTATAAACACTGTTAAACATATCAAATCTAACAGTCGAATATCTTTGGATATGGGGTAACCCATATCTATTCTTGTTCTTGCTCTGACAGGTTGAGACCACTCGGGATATAAATTTACAGTGCAAGAAATGAAAATTTTATTTTGCAATAAATATAAATCTTACTAAGGAATAACTTTTGGTTAACAAGTTTTTCTGTATGTCCATTGTTTAGGAGAATGATTCCTCGGAAGTTGCTTAACTTCTTGAGGATCAATCTATCAAACTGTAGGGTTGCAGAAAAACTTTCTTGCACTGTAAACATATATCCCATCTGGGATATTTCATCCCAAACAAGCTATTATATCCCATTTAGGCGATTGGTTCAAACCTGTCTGTCATCTTTACATATGCAGGGTTCTCAATGGTTATATTCAAAGTAATTGCTTCACCTGAAATATTCGAATATTTCTGGGACAGAGTCTTATCATGTCAGATGATGCATTACTGTACAACAAACTAATACTGTATTGATTTACACGCTTAATTTTTTGTTGCTTTACTGTGAAAAACATGCATCTTACAAGGTGTATGTGTGATTTTCAGAATGATTATTTTATAAATTAGGTATTAAATATATGTGATTGAAGCTTCACAATATAAATCTTGGTTAAATATCTTTGAAGGCCACTGACAGGTTGAATTTGATCTTCTCGATATAAATCTATATAATCTATATTATTTATAATAAATCTATATAATTACATAACTGTGTAACGGTTAATGTTTAAAGGCGGTGATCACACTGAAGGTGATCAATGGTCTGTATCCCGGGGTCACCACCGTGGAACTGGACAATCTCGCCGCTGAGACAGCCGCCACGATGACCACCAAACATCCAGATTATGCAATCCTCGCCGCCAGAATCGCGGTGTCCAACCTCCACAAAGAAACGAAGAAAGTCTTCAGTGGTAGGTGGCTAATGGTCATGTCTTCAAAAATGGTCGTCTTTTCATTGATGGTCATCTCTTACGGCTGCCATTAAAGCCATTTCTGAGAGAAAGGCTTTGAAATAAAGTTGGAAAAAAGTTAACTGTCTTGCATTGTAATGTTTAATGTTTAAACGCATCTGCATAATTTTAATACAAAATTAATATCCATCATCAATGTGTTCATGAGAGTTTAAATGAAGTCGTGAACAAAATCTGCCCTTGAGTTGATGATTTTTATATTGAATGTATTTTAATGCAGTAGATAAAGGCAAGTATAGGTATGCTACATGTTAATTAAAGAATAACTGTCTTATTGTTTGATTTCATGATGTGATCAATCGATTGGCTTGCGTGATAATTTGCATAAACGCTTTTTATGCATAAAACTATGACGCAAGCCAATCGATTGATCATCGCCATGAAATTGAACAATCTGACAGTTATTCATTATATTTACGTGCTCTTGATTCCACAATGAACCAGTACATTGATGCGGAATTTCGGTCGAAACCATTGGAAATGTAAATATTGAGGTTTATATTTCAGATGTCATGGATGATCTGTACAAGTGGATCAACCCTAAAACAAACCAACATTCTCCAATGATATCCGAGGCCATCCACAAAATCATTATGGACAATGCTGACGTAAGCCCTAATGGAAATTTTAAAAAGTAAAAAATAAAAAAAAAATGAATTTGAGGGAGAAAGATATAAATAAGAACTTTCAGAGTAATACCAATTTTTTTAAATTTTAATTTGAACTGTTAATTTTAATTTGAACTGTTTAATTTTACTTTTTCATGATTTCAGCGTTTGAACTCAGCATTGATCTACGATCGGGACTTCAACTACCAGTACTTCGGATTTAAAACTTTAGAGAGATCATATCTGCTTAGGATAAATGGGAAAGTGGCAGAAAGACCCCAGCATATGTTGATGAGGGTTGCCGTGGGAATTCACCATGAGGATATAGATAGTGCTATTGAGGTGAGTGAGGGTTGCCGTGGGAATATCACTATGACAGCTTGCAGTATTTTAAGGGTTATTCATGATCCCTGCCCCCCTGGGGCCTGAGGGGTGGGGCCAAAACCACTAAAATTAATGCAATCTTTAAAAATCTTCTTCTTTACTCCTGGGCATCAAGCAGTCAAACTGTTTGCATGATTGTAATCAGCAATGAGTCCTCTACCAAAATTGTGAAATTCATGGCCCTGGGATCAGAGGTTCTAGTGCTAGGGCGGGGCTAAATAAGTAGGTGGTGAAAATGCATTATTTCTTTGAAAATCTTCTTCTCTGCTCCTGGGTATTAAATAAACCAACTAAGTACATAGTTATGATGAGCAAGAGTGCCTCTACCAAAATTGTGAATTTTATGGCCCCAGGGTCAGGGGTTCTGGTGTTAGGGCGGGGCTCTATTGATTATATAGTGAAAATACATGAATTCTTTGAAAATCTTCTTCTCTGCTCCTGGGTATTAAATAAACTAACTAAGTATATAGTTATGATGAGCAAGAGTGCCTATACCAAAATTGTGAATTTTATGGCCCCAGGGTCAGGGGTTCTTGTTTTAGGGTGGGGCTCTAATGATTATATAGTGAAAATGCATGAATTCTTTGAACATCTTAGGCGACCATAATTTGATTTTTAGTTTTACGGATCCGCCGACTCTAAAAATTGGCATTTCAAAAAAAAAAAAAAATCCGGAATTTTTCATGCCGCTCGTCCGGAACCCGTGTTTTATAAAAGAAAATCACTAAAACGTTTGAATCTCGGTCAACACGTGCAGAAAATGTCAGAACATCGTAATCATCATCGTTGGATTGGTTTTATCGTTTTTAAAAACCAGAGGACAATTACCAACAGATTCATTCAATGCAAACCAACAGATACTGTAGGGGATATTGTGGCACAATGCGCTGGGTCCTCAGAATCGGAGGTCGAGGTGGTAGCGTTTTATGGGAGTCCGAATTGCCTCCAAGTACCCCAGCAGTTGACATCTATATTCAAGTTGATGGTGCTTGATAGTGCTATGCCAGCTGAAGTTATTTATGACATGAACTTTCGTTATGTGTATGTTCATGTTAGAGATAGAGTGCAAGGCCAGGAGGCTTCTTCAGAACGAAAATCAGCTTT
>NW_026932990.1:0-54087 GCF_032062105.1 Saccostrea cuccullata
AACAAATTTTACCGCTGAAATCCACGAATATACAAAGAACAAAACTATACAATGTGGTAGGGATCAGCCGAATTTTGTGATTTTCTATAGTAAATCGAGAACGATCATCCATTTCAAAGCTTTCGTTTACTATGAGCCTATTGTTGTGCAAACTTGTGCAAATGATAAAAGACGCACAATACATTTATAAAACTTAAGTGAAAGTATGAAATTTGCACACGATTAGGTTCGTACTTTAAATATTAAAAATGTATAAAAAGTACAATGTTTTTCCTAAAGCAAGTGAGAACTGTTTACCTGTATGACCCTTGTTGAACCCACGTGTGGAATAAATTATTTAAAATACATGTACTGATAGTCACGTGAGTTCTACCCAGGTAAACATTCCTCAAAAGTGTTCACTGTAAAACATAGGCAGGTTTTGTTTGAGTGAGTCAAAGTCGTGTCTCTTCTAAAGAGATGTTTGTATGCATTTGTTTTTAAAAAAGGGTAAAGAGAGCTAAGTGGAGTTTATAAAGCGTCAATCATTTTTAAATTCATACAAGACAATGAAAAAGTTATTGAAAGCCACCTATAAAACTCTTTTTTAATTTCAATTACAATGAAACTATTATTGTAATTTTTCGAATGCAAGAGTGCCAATTTGTTATTTTAATCATTTTAGCTACAGGCAACTACATAACTTCATTCAATATTTTTAAAAACAGGTTTTGCGCAAGAAATATCATTCCGCAAACGCGCCCGACCATGATCCACCGTGAGATTGTTCAAGTATCGATTTAAATATCTATTGGCCTTGATTTACATAAACGAAACTAAAGGGTTCTTTTCCGGATTTATAGGGTATCCATAGGCATTTAAAAATATTCAATTGTTTCAAATCCATGCTGATTTAATTGGTGCATAACATACTTTATAATTAGAAATATCCACTTGTATCTAACTATTACCAATAGAGAATGATTTGGTAATATATTCTGAAGTAAAATGGCACATAAAAAGGGCACATTAAGTATTGCTTGAGTGCACTTGTCCTTTCAAGAGCGTATGTTTATTATTTTCTTTAATACTATTTTTATTTCCCGTTTCTTTAAGAGCTATAGATTATCATAACGTCAAAAACACACTGCAACGACGTCAACCTACCTATCAATTGCAAAATCCGTGAAAAATCAGTTATATCAAATTAAAATTACATTTTCATAGCTATATATAATTTCTTCATTTTGTTTAATTTGAATCATTAAGCGAAAAAAAGTTGCATTAAAACAGTAAATACGCTTAATTTTACTATGATGCGCGAAATATTGCGCAATGGAAACTATAGTCGTACCCCTTAAGCTATGAAAGTTGGATGCCGATGTTTTGAGCAAAATAAAATTAAAAATTCATTAAATTTATGTTTAATATGTATTAAACAATCATATCTTAAGAGCAGGTTTTGGTATATCATATTACATGAAAGTTAAAATTCTATCAAGTCATATCGTGTGTTTATTCTATCGTATCGTGGCCGTCTCTTGCGTGTCGTACTTGTATTCTATTAAAAGTATGTGATCGTCTCGTGTCTTTCGTTTTTCAGGTGTTGCCTTTTCTAATGTGTTCTGCAATTCTCAGGTTTTGTGTTTCTTGTGTCAATTCAATCCTTCTTATTTTTTATCTTTACTATGGAAAGAAACACAGCTTAGAAACCTCGAGCTTTTTTTTGTTTAATGGACTTATTTACGATTACTTCAACTGAATAGAGGAAAAGAAAGTATTGCACCTAATCTCTGGACTATCATTGGATGACATGCCCGCAGAACGAAGAATTGAAAAATAAAATACATGAAATAAATGAAGGAAAAATAAATAATTGAGCAATATAGTAGATCAAGCTTTCAGTAATGAGGACATCTATAAATTCCATTAATGAAATGTAATAACAAGTCTAAAATCTTTTTATCAAATTATCAAATGTGTAAGTCTTTTTCAAAACTATATGTTTTTCTTGTGAAAAATGATGCAAACGTTGATATATACGACTTTTTCTAAGGATTCACTTTCTAGTTTGTTGGGAAAGCCAGTGTATCTACCAAAGTTGGAAACATGGGATAATCTTGCCCATCGAGCAAATTATACTACGTTCCCAAATGTTGTTGACGTCCTTGGGAAATACTCAACTAATTAAAAAATTATTCCTCATATTTACGTTTAATTGTTGACGTTTCCATTTGAGTGAAAAAAAAGAATGAGAGAGACTTAAAACACTAAACATACTGAAGATACGAATTGTGAAATAAATTTATAAATATGGATTTTAAAACGTTGTCAAATAGATTCATAGTCCACGAAGATTTCAATGTCAGTAAAAGTTTCCGTCTACTGTCATCAGACACAAAGAAGTTGCGCGATATTTATATAATATTTTATCTCCTACGCTCTTGGCCTTTTGCTCGGCGTTACATTCTGATAAAATTATCAAGAAACCAACTTATCAAAGAGTGAAAGCCTTATCAGCCTAATTTACAATTTTATTTTGAAAATATTTTTCACTAAGAAAAATGTACAAGGAGAATATATAATTTAAAAAATAAACAAAAATGATATAATTCCTACAGCAATTCCAAAATGGAATCAAGACTTATCTCCCTTTGGAGTGACAGATATTTGTATAAAAGATGTTTCTAAAGTTTGTTTTAAGACTACTTTTGATTCTTCTGTACAGTGGTTACAATATAGAGTTTTAGATAGGATCCTCCCTATAGATTCTTATCTTAAGAAAATCAATATAAAAACTACTGATGTTTGTAAGTTTTGTACCCAAGAAACTGAAACTGTACTGCATGTATTTTTTCATTGTGACCATATATCTTTATGGAGGAACTTGAATTTACATATATACAGATCAATTTAAAAACGAATTGCATTTAATATTAAAAATATTATCTTAGGTGAATTACCACTTACTAAGGATAATAGAATTGAATATTTTATGATATTATACACAAAACAAAATATTTTTTTCATGTTTATTGCAACCAAGAATACCTTCACTTTTTGGTTTAATAAGTTATTTGAAAATGAAATACAATATTGAAAGATGCATATCTCTCAACAATTCAAATCTACATTATTTTGAAGGACAATGCATTTTTGGAAAAATATTTTTGAACAAATGTAAGATTAAATGTTTGATGTTTGTTAAATTAGTTTGCATGATAGAGACAGCTGATTATTTTAAAGCAACCTTAATATATTAATTTAAAATTTTAATGGATGTATAGATGGGTGTATGAGTGTTTAATATCCATTGTTATTTTGCTGTTATTTCAAATTGATTCTGTATGTAATGTAATGGACAATAAAAATATGAAAAAAAATATCAAAGAGTTATCACAGAAAAAAACATAGAAATGTAAAAGCATTGCAAAAGCATTTACACAAGAAAATTGACATGTACACTGTTGGGTACCAATGCAGTAATCAATAAAAAAAAATTATTTATCATATTTTGTTTCTTTCAGGATGTTATAGCTGAGATCTCAGGTATCTTAAAGAAATATCACAGGATGAAAACTCACCATTCAGTCGACTGAATGGTGGCTGAATGGCCACTGAATGGTAACTGAAAGGTCACTGAAAAAAACCCTTTCCCGTGACCTTTCCATGACCTTTCCGTGATCATTCAGTTACCATTCAGTCGACTGAATGGCACATACATTTCAGTGACCTTTCCTTGATCATTTAGTTGAATCTTTTCATTAAAAATCGGCTTATTTTTTTTACCTAAAAATTTAGTTTCACCTTTTCCTGGTATAATAGCATTAAATGTATCTAATTCCGAATAAAAAAAAAAATAGGAAAAAAAATTAATACAAGAAAAAAAAATGCTCCCATGCCCAGAATCGAACCCTGGTCTCCCACTTCGGTGTCCTCGACCTTATCAATTACGCTACGACTTCTTGTTGACTAATGAATTACACATCTCCTATCGGGATGATGACAATAATCAGAGACGGGCACCTGTTCCTGTGTCAAAGATTTAAGATCGTTGTAAATTCTCTATCTAGAAACTTAGTAGAATGATTATATTAAAGCAATATCTTTTAGAAAGCTAAAATCTCCAATATATTTTTTTTTCTACAAGAGGCATGTATAAATTATTTATTTATTCTTGTAATTAAAAATAATAATTAATTAGACTTATTTTAAGGTACCCAAATTTGATCACGATAAGTAAAAAAAAAACACAAGTAAGATTTAATAATGAATCTTTATTCAAAATATTGCTTCCTTGTTAAGGAAAAATATTTGATAATAAAATAGTACGCTAGTGCAAAAAATGCTAAATTGAGACTTAAATATCACTGAAAGGTGGCGGAAAGGTCACTGAAAGACGACATAAACGTCACTGAAAGTTGACGGAAAGGTCATTGAAAGGCGACGGAAAGGTCACGGAAAGTTGATGGAAAGGCCACTGAAAGTTGACGGAAATGTGTTCGCTGAATGGCGACTGAAAGGTATTTGAAATGTGACTGAAAGGCAACTGAAAGGTCACTGAAATGTATGTGTTCATAGAGAAGTATTTTTGATGGATTACCCAGGTGGTATAAAACAAACGGACAAACTGCTATTGTAATAGCAAATGACGCAGCTACTGCTGTGTACTGATATTTAGAATACTGCCCGAAACTTGCAAACAATTATGCAGAAGTTCTTATGTGTATGACATACTCGTTCCTCAACTATTTATGGAGACTCAGGTATGTGAATCAATAGATCTTCTAAACGTAATTAAGTAAGACTTTTATAAAGCAAGGATGACGATGTATCTTTAATGAGAATATTGGGAATGATCTGGGGTTTACACAGTCAGTACTACATGTATACATTCATAGACAGGGTTCGAGGTCAATATGCGTTTTTTTTTCGAACAGAAGAACCAAATTGTTTGCCCGAGGTTGTTAGGCCGAAAGCAGAAAGTTTGTTTGAGGGATCGACAAAAATGTCATGATGAAATTTTTTTCATGCACACTGCAGTTAAACATTGCTTATTCCGTCAAGTTCTGACAGCGACCCCGCCCACAATGTGAAGTAAGCGGTTCATTATCTCATCGACAGGTCCAACATCTCACAAGCAAATTTATTTGACCACTCAGAAAAACAGTAGAAGGCTCTACTTTTTTTACTCATAATTTTTTACTATAACAATTTTTCAAAAATTAGTATAAAAACAAGAATTATAAACAAGTTATCGGAAAGAATTTGACAAGCATAAAAAGGTTGGTGGAAGAATGTTATAACAGAGTTTCTCAAACAAATTTTATTAACACTTTTGCAAATATAACTATGATTTAATTATTCTGCAACAAAACGTTTGAAGACCTTTCATACTAAGCGCCTGTTTCGTGAAATGTATTTCAGAGTTATGGGTTATGGTTATTATGGGTAAGGGCAGGGTCTGAAGTTCTAATTATAATAAGAACTATAAAAATTCACAAAGAAATATATCAAAATATCATGCCCTCATCCCGAAATACATGTATACTCTTTAGAAGAGTTTGATATTATGCGAATTCTCGGAAACTGTACCAAGTGTTTTGATCGTATAACCTTCAAAAACATATATTTAATGTCATTGTTTTTTTCTCAGGTAAATATGTTATATAATATGTTCCTTGATAAAAACTTTCTCAATCCCTTAAGCAGTTGAAGGTTATTCCATTAAACCACTAGTGCATGGTTGATTTATTTCTCAACATTATATTCTGTCCCATTTTATTATATTATTGAAAAATGTCTATTTTTTTTAAAATTGTGTAAACATTATTATTATTGATTATATAACAAAAATGACATGTAATATCATTAGATTAAACGTACTTAAGTCATTTTTGTTTGTTGTTTATGTTCTTAAAATTAAACTACACATTTTTTAAAAATCTTACATTATTATATATGCTAGATCTTGATTTTATACAGATAAACTATGTTGAAAAGAATTCAATTTCACAAGACAGGCAGTTGACGCCACATGAAATCACAAAGCAGAATGTAGTGAACCAAATTTGTGTTTTGTGCACGAAGGAAAAGAAAAAGCAAAAATTATCCTAAAATGCTGAATGGGGTAAATTTATCAAATGTATGTGTGTTAACTTAACAGAACTGATACAGTAGAGGGAACTTATTTTGTTAAATAAATCAACATCAGCATAAGCAAAAAAAGTATCAGCATCTAATTAGCATCGGGATCTGCATTGATAATACAGAATTACCAAGACTGGCATCAGCAAGCAAAGAATAAACCACTATTAAACTAATTTAAAATAGCATTATCCTGCTAGCACCGAAAAATAAATGAATTCATGTTCAGTAAAAAATAATAAAAACAGAAAAAGAAAATTGGTTACAGTATTCAAATTATTAAAACATAATGAAATATTATTATCATATAATTATAAATCATTGAGGCATTTTCATTACATGTACTATAAACGGCAATGCTGCATTATCTATTTTCAGAAGCATAACTTTATTTTCTCTAGCATTAACCTAATTATAAAACAGGACAACTAGCATTAAATCAGCAAGCAAAGGAACATTCAAATCAGCAACGACGGACGCATTCAAATAAGCATTGATGCCGTGACAAAATAAGTTGCCTGAACTGTAATACATGCAACTGATCCCACCTCTGATGTTTTAGGGTCCGTTTTGCTCTGCGCCAAAATCTGTGTTGTTTAATGTACTATTGAATTGGAATATTTTTCGTAATCTCCAGATATTTTATTGTATAAATCTTCTGTTAATCTCTAGTGTCAGTTGTTATAATTTTAAGATAAGAAGTCATAAAATTAATGTTACATGGAGATGTAAAGAGACAAAGGTAATTGAATGAAACTAAAAACCTTTGTTCTTTAATGCAAAGTACTAAGGGAGCAAAACGTCGAACGAAATGGTTTGAACTGCAAATGTCGTTTCAACAATAATGTATAAACTTTTGATGTAACAGATGTATTTGCGATTGTTCATATTATGATCTATATTATCTGTATTATTGAAACAAACTTTTTTTATTCAAATGCGTTCAAGAGAGAAAAAAGGTGAGTTAAAACTTGTGTCCATATCGTGTCTAGATAATATTGTAATCAAAGCAACTTTTCGGGCATTTCCAACAAGCAGAAAATATCCGCTTGTTTTTTTTTCTGAGCCCGCCTGCGATATATATCAAATTTAATATTTTCAATGTTGATCATTCGGATAAAAATAAGCCTTCACTATTTGTGATAAATACAGTTTGTTAAAATATGAAATCAATGTTACACTAAAATACTAATTTCAGCAAAATAATAATGGAACTGTAAGTCTCTACTTAACATGTAGCTTGCAATAAAATTCACATGGTTCTTCAGTGATATGGTAGTCTTTATTATCCATCCATTCACCGTATACTTTCGGTAAGATCGGGTATGGGCACGCTGGATACGACGGTTCCTGAGATATGAAAAAAAGATAATTTCGTGATCCCGAGAATTCCTTTGGCTACACTAATCCGGTCCACGCAGTTTTTTTTGGGGATAGAATACATGTAATTACGGCGGATCAAACGTGGCTTCATTACTATGTTCCCAACAGAAAGAGAGATTCTAGTATATGGAAATTATCTACAAAACCAACACCAAAGAAGGCAAAGGTTTGGAAATCTGCTGGTAAACGCATGTTTATCTTGTTTATGGACAGACACGGCAGGATTCCTACACGTGATGTCCCCTCAGTTCAGAAGACAAATGCAGCTTACTATTCCAAGGTTATGCGACGGAATCATATGCATGCATTGAGGAAAAAGAGACATGTTTATTTCAGAATAGGGAAAATATCATTTACCATCAGGATGATACATCACAACTGATCAAACAAAGTTTGAACTTGACTTGCATGGATTTGCAGAATTAGTCCCCCAACATACATCCCAGACTTGAAACAGATAGATTTTGCCCTTTTCGTTTTCAAAAAAGCGGAGAGGTCAACAATTCTAAGACCTGGACTGTATACCAGACATGGTTTGACAATGAGTTTGAGAAGTGGATTGATGTAGGCATAAAATGTATTGAACATAATAGCTTAAATTATTTTTGACGTCGAATATTCTCATTGCTCCTCTTGGCTTCACATTATGGTACTAAATTTTGCTTTTCCTCATTACACCTCTACATGTTTAGGAATCGATCATTGAAATTATTAGCAAGAAAATTAAAAAGTTAAATAAAATAGAGCAGACTATTTTTAAACTGGTGGGTTTAGTATACGGAATTAGGGACAATTTGTTGATTGTTTAAAATTGTTTAAGTGTACTTGAAGATTAATACAGACATTTCTATCATTGAAGTATAACACGCCGTATTTTGGATGTTAAGTAAGCGAGTAATCAAAAATCCATGGATCTGGATCCGTCACATATCTGTTATTAACCTTGATATAACGTCTTGGAGCTGGATAAACTTTAATTAATTTGAATTTCAAGTGCTTCTAGATAGCTGTGCTTTTGATTGCAATGGCGTGTCTTATAATGAACAAAGGACGATTCAAACAAAGGAATAAAAATTATTACATTAAAGAAACATTATTTCATTATTTTTCCTATATTGAGATGGACATTTTAAATAATAAACTTACATCAATCCAAAAATAATATTTACATAAAATATTTATTGAAGTAAGTTTTAATAAATATCATGGCACTTTAAATGATTTACAATTCATTGGTCATATCACTCCGTGGTCCAGCTGATAAGCTCGCCCCACAATCCAAAGGACCACGGTTCAAATCCAATCATAACCACACTTTTTTAAACCAAATATTTTTTTGTCAGATACACATGATATAAATATAAAATACACTAAAACTATTTCACCATATCACAGAAGAGAAAGGTTTTAAACGTCAATAGCGTGTGACAGAGAGTGCCTGTTTACACAAGTATGCTAATAATACAAAATATCAGGAAGCAAATTTCACAGGTAAATCCTATCGGAAACCCCAACGCTCTAGTAAAATAACTGTCTACTTTCGTTTTATTTAAGGATTAAAAAGTATATTCCTAACATACCTGTGAGCAAAAGAATATGGTTACGTCCATATATAGAATTAAAAAAATGAATAGATGTGGGTTAAAATAAAATTCGACAACTAAGGAAATCAAAACAATAATTTAGATGGTAAATTCCCCTTTGTAGGCCTCCTGGTTTAAAAAAAGGCTATAATATGGCGGAAAAATAATGTCTCGAGGTAGTTTGATTTAGATTCAATGCTCTCCAAATTTATTGAACATTTAGTAGATGGAGATGGATTTTTTTTATTGCAGGTAATATTTTAGGGATAGAAGAAAAAATATTCCGTGCTATATAAAATATCTTCCATGTTGTTTTCTACAAATAACTCAATATTTTGTCTCATTTTCAAAACTTACTGGATAAATTTATGTTACAAATCATGAATATCTTTATTATGGCACTGATTAATATTACCAATTATATTCCTCCATACAAATGATTATAATCTTATCATATTACAATCTTGTAAAATTGTTGAATTTTGTAATACTGTAACAGTTGTACATGTCCTTTGAGCGCCTTTGTTTTGTAAATAAACATATACATTAATAATTAAAAATTAGATACGAGAGAGAGAGAGAGAGAAAGAGAGAGAGAGAGTCCGTCTTCTTCGTAAGGAACGCATAAGTCCATCACAACTATATTAATTGTTTCAGATGATATTATTTAATTTATTTTAACATCATATAATTCTATCTGTTGATTTCTTTCTCTCTTTATTGTAACTTTAAGCTTTTCAGCTTATCAGTATATACAAAATAATCAAGTCAACTATAGTACAGTACAGAAGAAGATAATTTACAGGAGAACCATTTATTGTCAAAACCTCCATGTGAATTCCATCCTCTGATTTGTAATGCATTTGGCTCTCCTAACACCTTTATTTACCCCTGAAACCTCTTCTTAATCCTTCGGTGTTTCAGATCCAGCATTAATGTATAACTTTCTATCAATGTAAATTTTGTCTTTAACTAGGGAGGCCCTCCCGTGATCTTCCTTGGCCTTCTTGTAGATGGGTACAGGCCATTTATCCGTTCTTGAATTTGTCAAATATTTCAAAGTTTCAAATGTCTTTGAATTATTCTATTACGTGTGTAAAATATCTCATATTGTAGTCAGTGATTAGCACTTGTAATGTAAAATGCATTTATGAATCGGACATAGCTCTTGTTTTAATTATGAAAACTTCCTTTCAGAGGACCAATGATCGGTGAACTAAGGTTTGCAAAGTAATAGTGATCAGTTAGGGTAAGTAAATGTGTATAAATGATTTTTTTCATGTTCAAAGTATATGAAAAAAATTAATTGCAAAGGATTATAGAATAACACGCTAAAATAGTGATTGAGATGAATCTTTTAGATAAACGGTTGTTTATTTATTAGGTCACAATAGATTTATCTTTTTGAGATTCGATTTGACCGTATTAAGGTTAATGATGGCAGAAAAGAGAGATCGTGAAGGAAAGATAGAAAATGCTGGACATGTAAGTTTATCTCAATGAACACAATAAGACACATGAAGAAATGATAATTTCTTTCTATAGTACAGTAACATACATTTAACATACACTTAATTGAGATATATAAATCACTTTTGAATTCATGTAACTGATTCAGAATACACAAAGATTTAAGACAGATATGGGGTTTTTTAAATTCTAAACGTCATGACAAATATAATATAACGACGATCAACAGAAAACACAGTTATACTTAACTATACGTACATTTGTAACACTCTTCAAAGTATGATACATGTCTGTATAATCAATGATTTAAACATTGGTAAAAATTTGCATCTCATCATTAGGTTATTAAAAGAAAACGGTTGGAGGCAAATAATTTGGCTGTCACCAGTACCCACATTTCTGAGGGCAAATGTAATACATTTACGTCTGACATAAGCGAGCATCTGTCTGGACATACAGAGCAACCTTTGACTACTGGTGAGTACAATCCTTTTCCTCTGAAAAACAATTCTTGAATATTTTAGGTCAACTGAGCCGAAGGCTCAATTAAGTACACCTGTAATACTGATAGACAATTGTCCGCCGTGTGCCTTCGTCGTTGCTGTCGTTGCCATCTTCTTCTAAAGAACCACAGGGCCCAATTTTATCCAAACTTGCCAAAAAGTATCCCTCGATGAAAGGAATTCAAGTTTAGTCAAATAAAAGGCCATGCCTCCCTCCGAGGGATAATAATTAAAAGATAGCGAAAAAATGGATTTTATCATTATAGATCTTTTTCTCATGAACCAAAAAAGCCAGAAAACATGACACTCATATGAATTCACTGTCATCTTTTGTAGATTAAAACTTTTTAAAATCATGTCCCCGAAGTTAGGATGGGACAAATATTGACTATTAAAGTTTTGCATAGGAATATATGGGGAAAATCTTCAAAAGTCTTCTTCTCAAGAACAGAAAGCCTTAATTGGTCATATCAATATGGAAGCAATGGTGGGGCCAATCCTTAAAGTTCATAATCAAATCATGACCCCAAAACCACAATGGACGATCAAATTTATACCAACTAAAGGAATATATAGGAAAAATCTTCTCAAGAACAGCAAGGCCACGCTTGGTTGCGTTTATACGGAAGCATCCTCAGTTAATGTAGATTCAAATTTGTTCTTATCATGACACCAAAGGTGAGATATGGCCACAAGGAAAATTCAAACTTGTAACAAAAATGTAGCATTTAGTCAAAAACATGGAAGCATCTTTAATTATTGTAGATTCATTTTGTACATATTCCTCTCCGCCTCCTGTTTAGGAGTAGGTCGGGTCCACATATGCATTTTAAACATTTTTCAATACTTAGCTGATTTTTTTGTGGGTTTTTTTTCTAGCCAATGCTCAGGTTAGCGATGTTTCCCTTTGGCCTCTTGTCTTTAAATTCTTTCAATCTACATTCAATTACTTTTTCAAACAAAATATATATATATACAAATGTAGAAAAAATAATTTTTTTTTTATTTTTGTTAAATCGTCCGAATTAATTTTATGAAAATAACAGTTTACCTTTCACGGTGCTTTATGCAGTCAATGTAGTGATTTTCAACCCATCATAAATGATAATTCATTCAATCTTTTGTAAGCATTTGGAGATTATGTTGTCAGATGTAAAATCTGATATCTCTTATAATGTATTATTTAACCCGAATCTTATTGTCGTCTTTTATATTGTTGGTTCTTATTGGTAATAGGAAAACTATTTTTTCCCATAGATCCGTTATAAGATTTAACAGACACACATCGTGCCGTCCTCTTTACTCTGTGTCTGTGTTGTGGTGTCAATGGTTTTATTCATGTGGATGACGACGTGTCAATGGGAGACATTGATGTCTGGAAGATAATGGCAGAGCTGAGTGAGTTAGGGCTCATCGGAAATTTGCATTCAGATCGTACCAGACGCGGGTATCCCATCCTAATTTGGGATCATTATAAGATAATGACAGAATCTTACAGAAAGCACTGTCTGCTGAGTGACATAGACAAAGACTTCTTGATAAATGTGGCATCAGACAAAGCCTTATATTGTTATATAGCTGAGACCCATTTCTTCAAGGGAGATGTTATCTAGACCACAAAACAATAGTTCTATAGCGTTAATGAGACTAATGGCGGCGGGGAAGATGGACGCAATGCTAAAAATTATGACATGTACGTATTCTTTCCTTACTTTTATAAAGCTTTAAGTAATAAAAAGTAATTACTTGCAAATCTGCTTCACATGACGATATGTGTACAGCATTTCAATTAAAAAATAAATAAAATATGTTTTTAAGGAAAAGCACGGCGAGGATTACTTATAAAATTGTTGTGACTCTTAGGTTTCTATGGTTTTATTTCAAATACAGATTGCTTTCCCTTTTAATTTGTTTTCTCTTTTGGTGAACTGAAGAATAATAATTATAAAAGCCGAATAAAATAAAAAAAAATTGATTTTTATTCTGTGTCACACAGATGGGGAAGATAGACTAGACAGGGATTACAGAAAAGCGGGAATAATCCCAATTCAATTAATCAAAGATTCGGAAGACTTTGGCAAATTTTGGCACAGCCATTGTATCCGCAGAAGCATACATCCCACGGATTGGTCTAATGAAATTTGTGATAGAGAAGTCAAAAGATATTTTTCAGCATACACAATCCTTTCTGGATCCGATGAAGGTGAACAAAAATATTTTACATAATAAATTAATTATAAAGAATAGAATTTGTTGAATGATCAAGAATTATCGATTGAATTAATTTCAAACTACATCAATTTTATTTCAGAATTGTTGGAATTAGGCTTAAACAAGCAAAAATGGAGTATACTTGTACTGATTTTGATGTCAGAGAAGTACACAGTATTATATGAAAAGGAATTATTGAAAGAGAAGGTCGGACGAATGCAAGAAACATTTTCATCACTGGATGGTTCCGATAACGGCATATCCGATAATATGTCGCTTATTCAAGATATGATACACAAGGATGGAATACTAATAATGATTAGAGGAGAAACATTGGAGTTTAAATCAAAAGATATCCGTCACATTGTTATGGGATATTTTGTTTTGAATTGTTTGAAATCTGATGATGACTATAAGAACTATTTAAAATTATCATCATTTGACTCGGTGTTTGATTATGTCCGTACTTTAGATTATGAACATGATAAAGGAGGAAGATATCTATACTTACCGATAGAGATGGAGGAGACCTTGGTAAGAGAGTCCGGAATCGACATCTTACGACACGTCATAGTGACAGAAACAAGGATAAGATATCATGTGATCCATATTTGTAAGTTATTCATGAAAACCTTATTTAATTATTGATTTCTTTCATTTCTACATAAAAATCTTTAAATGTACTACAAATATTCTATCTCGCTCGTAATATTTTCTTCGGTTCATGAGAAGGAATTTAACTCTCATTTTCTTCTTTTCTGATCTTTCAAAATTCATGTTTATTTTAATATTAAGATCATATTAAAAGGGTGGAGGTAATTAAAAGGTTATTTTTTAACAATTATTTTTAAAGAAATCGTACAAAAGAAATCAAATTAAATCCAGAATAAATATACTGTATTGGTAGATTGGATAGTCCTTAAACATTATATTGGCTGACCTAAGCTGAAGGCTCAAGTGAGCTTTTCTAATCAAAATTTATCCGACTGTCGTCGTTGTCTTTGTTGTTGTCGTTAACTTTTCACTTTATTTTCATTTTCTTCTAAAGGACTACTGGACCAATTTCAGCAAAACTTGCTACAAAGTATTCTTTGGTTAAAGGGATACAAATTTATTCAAATGAAGGGCAACGCCCTTTTCAAAGGGGAGATAATTATGAATTAGTGAAAAATTAATGGCATTAAAAATTTTTTTTCTCAGGAACCACTGGTCCACGAATGATGAAACTCATCTGGAATCATCCACAGGTAGTGTAGATTTCAGTTTGATCAAATTAGACCCCCGGGGCAAGTCTTGGTCCAAAATGGCCTATCGACATAATAATGTATTGGAAAATCTTTAAATATTTCCTTCTCAAGAGCAAGTGGGACAGGAAAGATAAAACTCATGTTGAAACATACTCACATAGTGTACATTTATAGAAGAAGGTTCACTTTTGCCTTATTTGGCCCTGTGAGTTTCTGAAAAACTGAAAATGCAAAGTTTTACTTAACAATGCCAGAAATATTACTAAGATCTTTGGTGACCTTTTATATATAAAAATGACGTCATTTTCTGGCTAGTCAATGCATTATGACGTCACGAAATGCCTCAATTTCATCATATTCCTTAAAAGTCTACAAAAACGGCCAATTTTTAAAGCTATTTTCTGATATTTGATAAAGAGCGCAACTTCTGATCTAAACTAGAGGTACTGTGAGCAATGAGCTCACTAAATGATACCCCCCGCCTCCCATAATGTCGATGTGTTGCTTTATATTGTTTTACGGTAATGTGTAAAGAGGAATAACTCGTCCTATGAAATGTTATCCAGAAGCTTCTATTATGTGACGTCATAGGTAAACAAAAAATGGCAATGTCCATGTTTTGCTCTGGGAAACCTAAAATACGTGTCGAATAAAAAAGTTAAATAGGAGGTGCACAATGGCAATATGTAATAAAGATTCTGTGAAAGTTTCATTAAATTTCACTCAGTAGTATAAGAGGAGTTGCGGATAAGAGAAAAAGCGTAACAGACGGACGGACGGACGTACAGACGGACGGACAGACGGACGGACGGACGGAAATCCCGATCACTATATACCCTCCCGCTTTTCAAGCGGGGGGTATAAATATGCAACTAGTAAATGATAAAACTGTTTCTAAGGATTAATGGATATGTTTTATTTTTTAAATCAGAGAGTGCGCTCATATAATTTTTCTTCATTTAATGTACTCAATTATACCTGTTGACCTAAAAATTGAAGAACATTGCAATTCATAAAGCCAGTTCTCCAAGACCTAGACTTTTAGGTGAAAATTTTTAAAAGGATATGAAAGCACCATGTCTATATCTCTATTTTATTTTTATGCTTCAAATAGAAGATCAAGTGCTGATCAATTAATTGGTATATCTACAGGGCCAATCAAGTGATCATGAACCGACTTCTTTGTTCAAATCATGGCCCCCGGGGTTAGGGTGAGCTACAATGGCCGATTTTAGTTTACAAAGGAATATATAGGGAAATCTAAAAAAAAAAAATCAACAACAACAAGCACTGCAAACCCATGATATTTGATATTTTATTGAAGAATTCTCAGTTACTGTCAATTCTACTTTGTTCAAATCATAACCCCCAGGGACTAAGGATGAGGCCACAATGGGGGATACAAGTTTTACAGTTAATAATATATATTTAAAAAAAATTTTTCTAAAGAAAGCAAAATCATGTTTAGTGATATTTATATGGAAGCATCCTGAGGTAGTGTAGAATTAAATTTGTTAAAATGATAACCTCCAAGGTTAGGGAAGTTCTCAATGGTGGATCAAAGATTTCCATAGGAAATAAAGGGGGAAATCTCAATAACAGAAAAGTTCTGTAAAATCATATTGACATCTTAACATCCTCATGTATTGAACATTTAAATTTGTTTAAATCGTGAGTACCCTTTGGGGAAGGGAGGAAAATGATGGGGAGTCAAAATCAAATTATTACAAATTAATATATACAAAGAAAATGTTAAAATAAATCTGCAAAAATCTTTTTCTCTAGAACTTTCTAAAGAAGTTAAATGCAGAATTGAAATTGCGACTTCTCTTAAATTTCTTAAAACTTGTTTGTCAAGTTTTTAAACAATAAAATTAAGGAATGGCTTAAAAAATAATAGCATGATAAATTTATGTAGGTTTTTTTTTATTATAGGAATGATTGACAGATCGATTGATTAAATATTGTTAAATGTCCCTCTTGAAAATGTTTCAGTTATATTGAAACGCCACCAACTGAGCTGCAAATTTTGCCCTATACTTAGGGCCATTGAGCAGAAAGGGATCTTTTTCGTGCTATAACCTAGTGAGACAGGAGACATCGGTTATACGGTCTCATCCGAGGGACCGGTCTCCACGCCCCACAGTGGGATTCGAACCCTCGCCGTAAAAATTAACTCCTTATATCGCGAATCTAGCGCAGTCACTCTTACCGCTGCACCACGCTAGCGCATAAACCATGAAAGAAAATTGGCAAATGAAGTAAAGTTGAGTGTTTATTTCACCAACGTTTTCACAATAAAATGATTTATCCTTTGAGAGCTAAATCTCAGTGCATTATATTCATAGGCACTTTTCTAATTTTCGACTTTTATTTTCATTCTTTCAGTAAATATTCCTGATGAAATCTTTTTGTGGGATAATGAAGCAAGATGCAGGTACATAGAGTGTGCAAAGAAAGGGACACAGACGATCCATAGGGCCCGTGCTATGATTGTTGGTTGTGCTGGAGCTGGAAAAACTACCCTACTAAAACGACTACAAAAGAGACCTCTTGATGAATTACAACAGGTTCAATCTACAATAGGCCTAGTTGTACATGAGGATATCTTTGAAATTTTAGACGAAAATCAGATTTTAAAAGGTAAATATTATTCAAATTCAACGCTTAAAAATGCTTTTTTACACTTAAGCGTAAAGAAAATACAAACTGTAAATTCCTTCTATTTTGCGAGTACTATTTATCGCGAATTGGGTCTTCAACAGCAAATCGTAAGAATAAGAAATCGCCAATGAACAGTTGATTAAAGGTTTTAAGTATAGGTTTCAGCACCATAAAAATAAAGACGACTTATCTAATTTTGCGTGTGGTGCTTTTCGCGAAATTACGCGATAGTTAAATTCACATGTATATTAAAGAATCTACAGTGATCGGATTAATGTCTGAATGTTTTCAATCCTGTCACATTATTCAAATTCTGATTGAACACATAAGTACTCTTAAGTTGACATCAAGAAGATGCTTGAGTTTCTGATTGACAATATCAATGTTGTTTTTGGAGAACAGGTATTCCAAAAATCTATTGGAATTTCCATGGGTACAAATTGCGCTCCGTTATAAGCGGAGCTATTTTAATATTCATATGAAGCAGAATTTATGCAAAATCTTATGCGTGAAAAGAAGAAAACACTTGCTGTTTTAACAGCAACTGTTTAACTTCAACTCGACATTTAGATATATCAACGACGTATTGTCAATTAATAATGGTAAGTTCCATTCCTACATTAATACAATATATCCAGGTGAGCTTGAGATGAAAGATACCTCAGAGTCCGACACTTCTGTTTCATACTTGGATATCTTATTTGAAAAAGACACTCATGGTAATCTAACAACCAAGCTATATGATAAACGTGGTGACTTTAATTTTTCTATCGTCATCTTCCCATACTTATGCAGCAATATACCTTCATGACCTGCATACTGAGTATATATATATCTCAGTTGATTAGATACGCAAGAAAATGCTCTACGTATGAACAATTTCTAAATCAAGGTAAATTATTAACAAGGAAGTTGACGAAATAAGAATATCAACAGTCTCGTTTAAAGTCATCATTTCGTAAGTTCTATGGTCGATACAATGACCTTGTCAGCAAATACAATTTATCATTGAGTGAAATGCTGACTGACGTTTCTCATACCAATTGTTATTCCATCATTTATACACTGAATTGACGACGGATTCTTTTTCCGTTATTTCCTGATCATGACAAGGAGCACACAGCAGGCGTGACCGGTCATCAGGGGTGCTCACTCCTCCATGGCACCTGATCCCAACTTTGATGTTTCGGAGGTCCATGTTTGCTCTGCTCCTATTTTGTATTGTTTAATGGACTTTGAGATTGAATACTGTTCGTTATCCCCATATCGTTATTAAATAAATCGGATAAAGTACGGGGGTTATCCGAAAAGTATGTGGACAAGCTAAATTTTAATTCTATTTATCAATAACATATTTATAATCCTTTAAGGATGTGAACTACAAAATGTAGAATCCTATTGAATTTCAAATGCACAACTACAATAATGACTTCGATATTTGACTTCGGATGGCGACCCAGAGCACTACACAATTTTATTTAATAAGGAATTTATTTCTTTATAAATGGTATTAGTATTTTGTAAAATACCATGAAGATTTTCGATTTTTTTACATTATGCGGTGGACAACATTTGCAACAAAATTTGAACGTTCAACGTTTCGAAATGGCTGAAACATCGAGGTTTTAATTTCTTAAGACTGAATCGACGTTGTTAAAAACAGGGACGTTTTTTAAAAAAAAAGGTGGAGCAGAGAGCAATGACAATAATCTGCACAGACATAAAAAATAAACACCAACAGAGACCTATAAGTTCTATAAACATCGAGAATACATAGTTAAGAAAAGTGTCTTTTAGTTATTAAGTAGCATATACGATTTTGGAAGGAAGGAACGGTTTACAGGATGACATGTGTGAAGGAAGACCATTATTCCAAGATTGCAGAGCTGTGAAAAATGATTTTCGTAACGTGACTTTGCCACATTTTGGTACAATGTCGTTTTACGCTGACAGAGGTTTGATTGGCAAGTTATGAAAAAGGCATTGTTTAAAATGATTTACATATTAAACCTGAACAGTTGTGCACATTTGGTGACAGTTGAACTATTTTAAGAAATGAATTGAATTAAGGGGTGACTACGAGGGTTGTCCCAAAAAGTCGTAGACAGGGAAATTCTCTTTGCTAAATCAAATTTCTTTTCTTGTCATAGGAAAGGGAACATTTTATGGTAATGTATTTCAAGTTTCATGACGATACCACATTAAATAAGAAAACTATGAAAAAATAAAGAAAGCATGTATGTGTACATCGGCGCATGAAAGTAAGCGTAAATTACGACTCTCATAACGCCATGGTCCCCTTTTCTGCTGTACATGAGGCTATTAACATCCAAAGGAATATTTTTTATAGCGAAAAACCACCCTTGACTAAGGGAAATTTTAATTTCACTACTGTCCGTTTTCTTAAGCAGATTCAAGTTTTAGTCAAAATTAAATAGTTGAAAGATCACCTTACATTTTAGGCAGCAGAGAATACACCTTGTTTGACGATGTTCATAGCCCAGAAAATTCCAAAATGTCTGCGTTGAACAATCAGTTCTCTACTTTACATGCAATAACCTTTTTTTTCGATATAGAGGAAAAACTGTCTTTGAATCTCATACTATAAAAAACAACTTTTCTATTAATATAAAATATAGTGTGTAATTCCTTTTGGTTCTCTTTTCCCCCGTCTCTGATGAATATAAAATATACCAAAAACAATTTATTACATTTCCGTGCGCCGGGTAAGCGTTCGACGACGTCATTTTCACCAATTTCAATTCGAACACAATTGAAAATCATGCCACCAGTCATCTGTTTCTAATGCTATTGATATGAAAATTTGACATATTATTTAGATTTTGATTCTGGTTTCAGTGATTTAAATTTTAATTCAATGTTTTACATAGTACCAAAGAAATAAAAACAATTGTAAAAGTTATATGCGTAAATTATTCCGAATTTTGGTCGTGCACCGACAGCCCGTATCGGCCGTCATATAAATCGTCACAATATAATTAATATGAAAGATGTATATTTAAGAATTCACAATTTTAGAGAACATTGAATGTATTATGCCTATGCAGAATTTGGTTAGTATTGGTTGCGTTTTAAAAAAGTTATTAACATTGTCTACGACTTTTTGGGACAACCCTCGTATGTTTAGAAAAATTACATGTAATAAGCCTTTCACTCGTGCAACGCCAAGGGTTTTCGTTATAGTGCCTCGGGTATGCGTGTATGTCTTTTTCACACAAAAATATAATTATCTGTCAAGTGCTTAATTTTCTTTTCTAAAACTTAAATATTATTTGAATGAATCATGAAAAGAATGAAAACAATAGTTATATATATTTGATCAATGTTTGTCAGTAATTATTAATGCTGTCTACGATTTTAAGGCCAACCGTCGTATAGCTATGGAACAAGTTTTAAACATTGTTTTAGGCGCACCTGAGCTGAAAGCTCAAGTGAGTTTTTCTGATCACCAGATGTCCATCGTCCGTCTGTAAACTTTTGACATTTTCAACTTCCTCTCGAGAACCGCTGGGCCAATTTTAACCACTAATTGCTACAAAGCACCCTTGGTTGAAAGGGACTTTAAATTGTTAAAATGAAGGCGCAAGTCCCCTTACAAAGGAAGATAATCAAGATAAGATAAAAATAGGTTGGGTCATTAAAAAATCTTGCTCTGAAGAATCACTAAGCCAGAAAAAATGAAAATTATGTGAAAGCATCCTGGGGAAATGTAGACACTAAATTTTCAAAATCATAACCATTGAGAGTAGGGTGGGGACACAACAGGGAATCCGATCTTTACAAGGAAATATATAGGAATAAAAAAAAACAAAAACACTTCGCAAGAATCACCGGGCCAGGTAAGCTGAAACTTTTATTGTAGCATGCTTGGGAAGTTCAGATTCCGAATTATTTAGATTATGACCCCGGGCATAGAAATACATAGAAAAAGTCTTTTAAAATCTTCTTCTCAGGAACCATTGTGCCAAGAAAGCTGAAACTTCTGCGCAAGCATCTTTGGTTAGTGTAGATTCTAAAGTGTTAAAATCATGACCCCAAGGAGTAAGGAAGGGCCACGAAGGGAATCCAAACTTTACATAAAAATACAGTGTATAGGAAAAATCTTTAAAAATCTTATTCTCAAGAGCTACTGGGCCAGAAAAGCTGTAATTTATGTGTAAGCATCCCAGAGTAGTTAATTATAAATTTTTAAAATCAGGACAGGGGGTAGGGGGTACAGTAAGTAAAACAAGAGGGGAAATCTAGTTAAGAAAGAAGAAAGTACGGTATGAGCAAAAATCCACCCAGTCCCAAATTCTAATTAAATTGTTCTTGAAACATGTCTAGGATGAACACTTCCTAAGTCATTTTAAATTTTGTTATTATCTCAAACCATTTCTCAGAGAGAGCTCTTTAAATATAGGTAGTTTTTGTAAGAAAATAACGCATTGACCTTATGACGTCAACTTGACGTTATCGGATTTTGAACGTTTTATTACCGATACAGGGTAAAAGAAGAATAAATGTTGAACTAAAAAAAGCTATAGCTTACTCTTCTGTTTCGTTTTTGAGCTATTCTTTAAATGTGGAGAGAGTTTAAATTTCGCTGAATTGTCTTTACTGGAAATTTTGTTGGTCATTGATTTTGCCAGTTTTTCTGAGAAAACGATTCATCAAGAAAGTCAATGGAACATAATTTTATGCTTGAAGTCCATTTTTCCAATATTTTGATCACGATTAAAGACGTACAACACACTGGGGGAGATAACTCTTGCGATTTCAATTGAACGTTTGACGTGACGTCAAATTTAACGTCAAAAATAAAGCGTCAAAATGACGAGTAAAACGATCCCGATGTATATCAGTCATAAAAGAAAAATGTGATATGGGGCTTGGCTGTGATTATGCGAATCATACTCAATCAATAAGTATTTTTTTAATGAACCCGATTAAACTCCGTAAAAGCGAGACATAAAATACCATCCCTTAATGTTTATTTCATTTCATTTCATATACAGTAAATTGTATTCTTGATCAAACCGCAGCATTTTTTTTATTCTGAAAATTTTATTTTACTTTGCCGAAATTCTCATCATGTACAATTGGCTATATAACATTCCGATTAATGGTCCTCATTACAATTTGTGCATTTACGATATAAATATTTTTTTTTCTTTTTTAATTAAATAAAACAACAATAAACAAACAAAACACTTTTACAATGTGAAATCGATGTTGTTCTCAGACCCTTACTGATCAAAGAGGAACAACTCTGAAAATGTAGGAGATGTTTATTTTCCTCCCTTTATTCACGGTTTTCCACAGAATCAGATACATTTACTGCAAGACCTTATAAATCCGAGAATTGGATACTATAGACCTCATATACACAATGTAAGTATAGAATTGAAAAAAAAAACTAAGTGTACACTTATACTGAAATTATCTGCATTTAATTTTATGAATCTATATTGCAGCAAATCGTTTGACTTTCTGTCAACAATGTCGGTTCGCATTTCCTCGAATCAAAACAGAACGTCGCCTATAAGATTTTTAAAAATATCAATGTGCAACTTGATATAAATTGAAATAGATGAAGCGTTTAATGTTTGATATTTTGAAGTTAATGTGGACGAATACGGAATTTTCATTTTAACTTTAGAAGACATTGAAAGAATGCCTACAATATTAATATCATGAGGGGTGTACATCTATGCAAATGTCGATGTACTGTAAACCAATTTTTATTCGCGACGACTTTATTTCGCGATTTACCAGGGATATACTAGTTTGCGACGATTAATTTTCGCGATCAAACTTTCTTCCATCTGTTTTTATTAGAAAAATATACTATAAGAACCGATTCGCGGCGAGAAATATTCGCGATGACGAGGTTCTCGCGAACTTCGCGAAAATTTCTCGCACGCGAATAAAAGTTGGTTTACAGTATTCCCACGGCCACATACTGTCTCGTTTGAAATAATGACATGAAAGAAACTACAATTATTCCATTTATATCACAGGAAAGTTGAACATACACCGTTTTTTTAAAATAAATAAAATTAAAGAAATAAAATTAAAAATCAACATATTCAAGTTCATCATAACTTGAATTCGTATCCAGGTTTCATGTGATATGGAATGCATAACGTATACATATATGGGATAAACACTATAATCCTTCAGTAATGTTGTCCTGATACATATAAAAACAGACGCCAATATTTATTCTGCATTCATAAATTTAAAAACTAATGCTTACCTCCGGGATTCATTCAAATTACAAAATACTAGTATATTTGCACTGTAAATGACGTTTCGTCAAACGCTATTGGTCTGCGAAGCAAAAAGGAAGGGGTGGGGGTTATAGGGGTATTCAAAAATTGCCTAAAAATCTACATTTAAATACGCTTTACATATGAGAACTTTTTAATTTGTAAGTTAATATGTATTTGAAGCAAAAGCAATATTCCAATTTGATTTTTTTAAAATGTGTATTTGTAGATTCATAGCAAAGTAAGTAACTCCCGTCTGAAAGACGCGCGGGAATGTGATTTATTGAGAAAGGGGGAGGGGGTAATTTTCCGCTATTAAATCAAAACTGGTCGTAAAAAAATTATACAAAAAATTATGAATATTATTTTTACTACCAGCTATCTAAAAAAAGTTTTTCACCAAAATTAAACGACAGGATTTTTCACAAAGAAATTTTTAATTTGAAAATTAAACAATTTTCAAGGCTTAGATAATTCATAGTTTTTCAGTTTAAGGTCTTTAAAAATTGATTTGATGACATATATTTCAAAAAGATGACTATGATTTTGTGTTAAATGGTTAAAGGAATAAGTCAATGACATTTGACAATTATATCTAACCTGGCTTTTTTGAAAATCAATGTTTAAGTAGTTCATTGATTAAAAATTTTCTCTCCTTGTAAACAATCAAAGGGGGGTAACTTTTGGAATTTCCTGTCCGAAAACCACTCGAACGATTTTGTCAAAAATGTGCATACATGCAGTAGATATAGTCATGTACTAAATATACAAAATAACGAAAATTAAACGACAGGAATTTTTTGGGGTAGGTGTACATCCTTTAATCTTAAAATTCTGAATGAACGTTATATCTTCCTTTCATTCAATTTTTTCTTTGGTTTTTTTTGTGTGTGTATACAGTGTAAGTTTGTTAATAGAAAATAAACACGAGGACATACATTATATATGTATGAATCAACTGCATACGATATTGTTCGTGCATAATTATGATGATTTTATGATAAAGACGGCTATCTTAAATTCAAGTTTATTGATACCATGTATATAAATTAACAAAACACAATTTTCAGTTTCGGCTTTTACTTTTTGAGAATACTTTTGCATGCATATGCATATACGTGAACATATTTTTTTTCCACTTTGATGAGAAACAAACAAAAAAAGAACATCAGGATATGCAAAAAACATTCAAAGGAGCTACGATTCTTTTTTGGTAGTAATAAGCATTGAAAATTTCCCTTCTGAAAAGTCGCTTGAAATCATTTATCCGCCTTTACTTTGGATTTTCAGCATTATTGAATCATGGTTAGTACCCCCCGCCCCCCGAAACCGACCTCCCCTTTTTCGTGGATTACATGTGATGCACATTCTTTAATTGCAGACTGATCTACCATCATTTTTACTAACTGCAAATATATAGAACCTTGGTATTTTTTACGACTTGCGTTCAATGTTTATTTCAGATCTTTATAATGCTCTGAAATTCTTATAGTTGCTTTACACCTTGCGACTATCAGAATTTCGGAGCGAAAAAGAAATCTGATTTTAACCAGAATTGCTCCTTATAGCAAATCTTCAAATGAGTGAAAAATTTGCGAGAGGTAAAACATCGATATATTATTAATATTTATGTTCCATTGACATAATAATGCTTAAAAATTAAAATGTGGGATATTATAGAATCCGGATAGGGCCATGCAGTTCACTATCGCATCATCGTACCATCGAGATTTGAGTCGACGATGCGATGACGCGATAATGCGATGAAAATGAAGCGATGGTGCGATAGCGCGATGATGATGATGCGATGGCGCGATAGCGCGACGACAATGATGCGATGGTACGATGTAGAGATAATGCGATGACGCGATGGCATGATAGCGATGGTGCGATAGCGCTAATGCGATGGTGCGACAGTGATGATGCGATGCTGTATCGTGCCATCGTTATTGCTTTATCGTGCTATCGATATCGTGTCATCGCACCATCGCTCTATCGACTATATAGATAGGATGGCATTCCCAGCAGTCATTGTACAACATGGCGTTTGTTGATGAAAAGATTCAAGAATATTTCTTTAACGGATACGATAATAAAGAAATCATATTTCTTCTTTGGGTCTATACAGAAGAGTTTCCATGAGTATCACCATAAGTAGTTAAAATTCGAGCAAATATTTGATTGCCCAGTGATTATAAACTGACTTTAATTTTGTATTTGATAATCATATTTTAAATAACAAACACGAAGTACATGTACCAAGAGGAGAGAGGGAGGAAGACTTTTGTTTTGTGTTTGCTTTTAATTTTCTTGATTGTGAATACTGCATTTTACGGTGTTAAAATTTCACGAATTCTCAGAAAGTACAATAGCGATGGTTTTAATTTTACCAGGGACCTATATACTAGTATATAGGTTCCTGATTTCACGATGCAAGAAATTAATTTGAATTTCGTATAAGCATTTACTCGTTTTAAATAGTTAATAGCATTCACGATGGGTTTAATTTTGCAGAAAAAAGATGAATCGCGAACATAGTGAAGCTAAAACCATCGTAATTATTTTCCATTCTACAGCATTAATTAACCCCCCTCCCCTCTCTTTTAAAAACCAAAATCTAGATCACGCGGATTTCGATTTCTTTTACATCAGTCACAAGATGAGTGTATTGTTGAATTTATCTTGATTATCAAACTATATTTTAACAATCTTCTAACAAGGTATTATGACATGGTTAATTTTAGTGCTCAAGTGATGTTTATTAACCCAGTAAGATCTATTTCTGATATATATTCTGTTCATATCTTCACAACCTGACGCCATTTCTACTCTCATTGGCGCATGCGCACAAGAGTCGATAGCGCGATAGTGCGATAATGCGATGACGATAGTGCGATAGAGCACTGATGATGGCACGATACAGCATCGCTTCATCGTTATCGCGTTATCGTATCATCGCTATCGCACCATCGCACCATCGGTATCGTGCCATCGCGTCATCGCTTTGTCGCTCCTTTGCATCATCGCTTCATCGTCATCGCAGTATCGCGCCATCGCATCACCGTCATCGCGCTATCGCACCATCGCTTCATCGTTATCGCACCATCGCGACATCGCACCATCGACTCAAATCTCGATATTGATTAATTTGAACAGATTTTGCAAAGGATTATATTTTATATTATAAGTGTTTTGAATAAAAAAATAATAAATCATAAGAAAATCAAAGGGGATCTATTGTGACGTCATCTTTGTTATTATTACGTAATTTATTCACATCAGTTGAAGTTAGCTTAATTAACTTTCTCAGTTTTTTAAATAAAATTAACACCTTTGGCATAAAATACAAACCCGTTTTCTTCTTCTGTGCCAATACGATAAATCAATTGATTTTTTTTTTAATTTAGCGTTTTCAGTGGTTCTTGGTCCTTATTGGAAATGTTTGTCAGATGCAGGTTACGCCTACACATCGCAGGGCCCATCGTCATCTGTCTTATTCTTCTTTCGTATTTTCAAGTTTGTATGCTATTTTTCTTGACAAATAGACTTACACGAAAAATAAATATATTGCCGATGCATGGATTATTAATTTATTAACATATTTTATGAACTATAGTCATATAATTTCACATAAATAAAAATACACCTCTCAATGAACTTTCAATCCGTCACCGGAAATAGTACTGTAAAGTCAAAATAAACATACTGCACATTCCTCGAGCAGAATCTTATCCCGGTTTTCATCTGTCTTTTATCAAAATTTTTTGAAATATATGTGTTTAATTTGCACTACTTCAATTTTTGAAATATCTGTCGAAAGTAGTGGAAAAACTAGCAATATCCGGGAAAAAAAACCCGGATCTTTAAACGTGGTCTATACGTCTAAATGACAGAGTGTGGAAATTTTGTTTCGCATATTCTAAAACTACATGTACCAATCATCTAGCACATGCACATAGATTTAAAATTTTGGCAAACCTGTATATTATATTACGGAAAATACTGGGCCTCTGTATAATAACTAACGTCCTTAATTCTTTATCACAAAAGCTACTCAGGTTAGCGATGTGGCCCATGGATCTCTTGGTATAGATATAGAAATATAGATATAGAAAAAGATATAAAAATATTTTCATAAGCCCAGATTTACAAATTCGGGGCGTATTTTGCTTTTGTCCTGTCTGTCTGTCATAACTTTTGAACCATGAAAGATGGAGACATGATACGCATCCTCCACTGATACGCTTTTTAAGTGAGACCAAGGACAATGGCCTTGCGACCTTTACTGTGACCTACATGCTAAAAAAGTTTTTGTCTGCAAACTTTAATCTTTGCCATAACTTTTGAACCTTTGAAAAATAGAGACTTCATATTAAGTACTCGTACCTCTCTTGTTAAGCTCTTCAAAATGACACCAAGTTCAATGACCTGGCTACCTATATGCTAAACATTGCTTTTTGAACCTTCTTTCCCATTCATCTTAAACCAGGAGAGATAGAGATTCACATCTGGTATGCATAATCCATTTATTAAACCATTTATTAAAGTCTACTTATAAGTAGGTTCTTTCAAAAGTCACTAAGGTCAATGACTGAGACCTTAAATGTGACCTGTAGGTAAAAATGCTTTTTCGTACCTTTGCCATAATTTTCAAACCATTAGAGATAGAAAAAGCATAAGGGATTTGGTATGCATACTCCACTATTCACAAGTTCTTTCAATTGACTCCAAGGTTTATGACCTTGTGACCTTGACTGTAACCTGTATGCAAAAAATAGCTTTTTTAAAAAATTTTTTTTGCTTCTGGGCGCATAATATTTCACAAACTCATCTTGTTTCTTTGAATTCTTTGCTGTATATATAGCTGTGTTAATTAACAAAAAACATCAGAGCTTCATTCTCATCTGAGACTTTCAAAATTTTATAATAAGATGTGGCCGATGGAACAGATAAGGAAGGGAAGCAACTTTTGAGTGTAATGGATTTTGGAGGACAGTGTGCATATTACGCCTGTCACCAGGTGTATCTCAGCAGAAGGGCATTCTATCTACTGGTGATTGATATGTCTAAGTCATTTGATGAAAAAGTCGACTCAGCACTGTGTGAACAGGAAGGAATAATATTTGCAGATTGGACCTATGGGGGTAAGGGATAAATATTTAATGAATTTTTTATGCGCCTGGATCGATAGATCCGGGCGTATTTTGTTTTGTTAGGTATGTTTGTCTTTTTGTTTGTTTATCTGTTTGTCTGTTTTTCGCCATCACTTTTGAACCTTTGAGAGGTATAGACTTCATATTTGGTATGCATACTCCACTAATAACGTTCTTAAAAACGATACCAAGACCAACATCGATCACGTGATGGCCTTGACTGTGAGCTACAGACCAAAAAAAGCCTTTTCAAAATTTCGGTGTAATCTGTGAATCAGAACTTATTTGGTACGCATACTCCACTAATTAAGTTCTTTCAATGACTCCAAGATCAACGACGTTATGACCTTAACTGTGACATAAATGCTAAAAAAAATTTTTTTCACTTACTGTAAACCAATTATTATACGCATCATTTTTTATTCGCGACTGACCGCTGGAGAACTAATCCGCGACGATCTATTTCCGCGAACGAGTGGTCACATTTTTTTATTTCCACGAGTATTTTTGAATCAAATTAAAATTTTATATCCGTTCATAAACTAGGTAAAATGGTAGCGTGAGGTCTGCTTACGCATTATTCAAGACATTCTGTGCATTGCGTTCATTTAAAATCTTATATCCGCCCCTAAAGTGGGTAAAATGTTTACCATGAGTATACTTCATACGCATTTTCAAAACGCTCAAACGAAAATCGGGAAAAATCTAGGAGATGAAAATTGATTTAAAACTCTCAATTGTAAAAGTGCCTCATACTTATTGGGTAATCGACGCTTTTTAAGATCTACATAGCCAAGGGGGCAATTATTATAAATGGTTGGGACAGAGCAGGACTGGGCCATAATTAGCCGTAATTAACCAGGCTATCTCTGCTCGTCTGTAACAATAAATGAACAATAATAACACATGCTGAAATGATTATTGACATATTAATCATTTTTAGACAAATAGTTTTAGATTTGCCATTCGTTTTTATTTTTTCTGAATGTTTGTAATTAAGTTTCAACTGCTTCTTGTACACTAACAGTCAAGTTCTTCGGTGATTACTTTATCACGGTGTGATTTTTGAGAAAAACAATTTTAGTGACATTTTAGCTGACTTTGAAATATACTCGTAATTTACTGTAATTATTTTAAACAACTTGAGAAACTTTAATTATGTTAATTACTATGTAACTCCAAATCTGAAAATTAATTATTTGATCAATTTACTCAACATGTCATGAGTTATTCCATCTAAGCCATATGTCACTCATGCTCAGTATTGTGCTAATTGCCATTGTTATAATTTATTATTTATATGTTACATGAATCATTGTTAATCAGTTAACTCCTAGGCTTCGGATTGTTCGGGTGCAATTTTTGGATGTCCAGAATTCGCCCTACCGACCTACGTTTATAATAAAGTGCTATTCCATCGTTAGCATTTTTATGTTTTATTGTTGCCGGAAAAGTTTGACACATATTTTCCCCGATGATAATTTGGTGGAGAAATCCTAAGGGTATAACACCCGGGACTGCTGCATATATTTTGTAGCAGTTTGATCCTGAGTACCATCAACTAAGCGAGTTCCCCCAAGACGACCCATCTTCAACAACACCATGCCAACCTGGAGAAAAGGATTTTACCGCTCCTCCCCAACATCTATCCAGCGCCATTGTCTTTCGCGTCCTTGGATTACACCAGGACCAGTACGAATTTTCTCGACAACAGGATCCAGTCCACGGTGCTATAGGTGCGGGAAACCCTTCTTCCATGGCCACCTTCTTACGTGTCCAGCTACACCTTTCGAGTGTTTCGTGCGCGGAAAACATGGTCAATATGTGCAAGTATGTTTCTCTTCTGCAACCACACCTTACCGTTCCTCCCAAAGGAAATCATTTCCAGTGGCGTCCATCGATCACGCACCGATCAAAAAGGATCAAGCCAAGGGATCAGGACGGGCCTGCTTGAAGACAAACCTGGGAAACCCGTCTGTAGGATCGTCTGACAACAAGTCAGCAACAACATGCGATTCTACTGCAGGTGTGTGTTTTTCTCGGACTGCTACTAAATCTAGTCCGATGAGTGTTGCTGTTGCGGAGACGCAAAGGAAGAGCATACATTGTCCGCAGACCAAGTCCGTAAGCAACCGGCGCAGGGATTCGAGAAGAATAAATGATTATGACGATAAATTGCAGAACGAAGACCGATCATGCAACTCAATCAAACGTGTTTTCAACATCAGTTCCTACCGCTTCCTACGCCAAGCATTCTTTTTACTGAAACCAACAACACAGTGCTCCACATTTCAGTTCTTGGATATTCCTGAGACGAGGACGTCTCTTTTTCGAAGCGAGAGGGAATTATCACGGTGTGATTTTTGAGAAAAACAATTTTAGTGACATTTTAGCTGACATTGAAATATACTCGTAATTTACTGTAATTATTTTAAACAACTTGAGAAACTTTAATTATGTTAATTACTATGTAACTCCAAATCTGAAAATTAATTATTTGATCAAATTACTCAACATGTCATGAGTTACCGTATAGCGGGTTTTCTTGGCGGGTGTAAAATTTGGCGTTTTACCTGCTCAAAGGTATGCGATTAATTTTGACGTAATTTATTTTAGCGGACACAGTGTTTCAGCTCTTTTCAGATGAACACTTAAACGAGAACTTACTATGAACTTACTATTTAAGCGATTAAAATTTTAGCGGGCCAACATCAAAACGCCAAAATTAGCACCCCGCTAAAATTACCCGCTATACGGTATTCCATCTAAGCCATATGTCACTCATGCTCAGTATTGTGCTAATTGCCATTGTTATAATTTATTATTTATATGTTACATGAATCATTGTTAATCAGTTAACTCCTAGGCTTCGGATTGTTCGGGTGCAATTTTTGGATGTCCAGAATTCGCCCTACCGACCTACGTTTATAATAAAGTGCTATTCCATCGTTAGCATTTTTATGTTTCATTGTGACCGGAAAAGTTTGAAACATATTTTCCCCGGTGATAACTTGTTGAATCGTCGGGATCGGTATTGAAAAAAGGGCAAATAACTGTAAATAAATCATGATATGGGAATATAATGAACAACTGGTTCGCGACGATAAATATCCGCGGATATTTATCGCACGCGTATAATACTTGGTTTACAGTATTTGCTGCTAAGCACATAGTGTTTCACAAACACATCTTGTTCTTTATGATAGATGAACATGCTACAATTGTAATCTTAAACACCACATTAAAGGTTCTGTGTCTGATACAAAACTGATGAAATAAAGTAAAGCTCAATTAAACGTTGGATTTACTTTAAGGTAGTCCGATCCTCAGGTTTATAAAATTAGCAGCTAAGTTATCAAAAATACTCATAAAAGTATCTCTAAATCGATAAAGTTATGTAAATTTATCCACAGTATTTCTTTAAGTTTCAAGATTAAAGTTAATCATATTATAGCGTGAAAATTGTCAAATCTCTAATATTTTGGCACAAAAAAAAAACAATTAGGAATACCAGCAATTAACAGTAATACATTTTCTAATTGTAAATTGATCAACAAATATATTTAGGTTAAAAAACGATAGGTACCCAGGCATTCAGAGAAATTGTCATGATTTTTATACTTATTTGGTATTTTTGTCGTTCATTTCCGTCATGTATTCTATAATACATAGTGTAAAAGGATTTTGCTTTCATTGCAAGACACCACAAATCACTTCTCACCATATCATGCTAATAAGCATTGTTATCTAAGGCTGGATTCAAGAAAAACTTATTCTCTACAACTGTATTAATTTTTTCTCCTTTTATAGGGTACAAATATAAACTTTTCTAAGACCTTTTCTAAGATTTCTGAAGACCTTGAATCTTATAAAGATGAATAAAATGCAAATTGTTGCATGAAAAATTTCATTTTCAAGCTCCATTTTGACGTATTTCAAATTAAATATTAATTTTTGGAGTTATCCTTTGTGGCTGAGGATCGGACATCCTTAAGGACTATATACGATATACCAGTACATCTTAACATGGCACAAAATTTAAACGTTATTAAGTGATTATAGATAATGTATATTTATTATGATGCATTCTAATTTAATTAGACAAAGCGTTGTGGCGATTGCAAATTACGAGTCCCTGCCACTTCGTCCAAATAAATCAGGAAACACAATAATTAATATTCAATAACTTTCTCAATCTATACGTCAATCATGTTTAACATTTCCGGGCAAGATTTTTAATTACACCAAATAAAATGTAGTCTTTGTCAGTTGACCCCAAGGATTACCTCTCTTATCCGTCAGTCTTTTTATTACGCGCATTTTATATGTGTTCATGTGAAGGGAAGTCGGAAATACAGCTGTTTAAATAAATGTAGACATGGATTGTTAAATCAAATAAATGACAGGATCAGAACAAAAATACAGTCTGGGGCCCTTTTTTCTCTACATTAATTACATTAAATCTACAACCACTTGTTATTTTCAAACAGGAGTAAAGAAAATTGACACCTTCTGAGGGTGTCATTAGTTCTTGTGAAGAATTCTGCATAAACCATGGATTTTTGACCATATGATATCACAATCGACCTGTTTTGTGATTGTATGCACTTTTAGGAATAATGACAAATAAAATGGGCGGCTCTTAGTAAAATAGAGGAAAATATGTTTCTATGGAATCTTAATAATTTCGAACATAGAGTTGTCTATAGAGAACAATTTCCCAATCCGATGAATAAATGACAAATCATACCGGTTTACTAGATGTTCATATTTTATCACGGACACGGGCTTGAGGTTTTACACATTATGTCTACTACATTTCAAAATTGAAACGCTATGTTTTCCTAGTAAGCTTACTGTGAAATTGTTTTGAAAAACATTTTCGTGTACATTTTGTATACTCACGCGTAGAAATATACACGGAGAAACGTGCATTAATGTGATGTCACAATGAGACTGCAGCGACGTTAGTAAAATGCAATAATATAGGACAGCGAGAAATTCAAATATTGAGTATATTTTATTTGCCTCCAAACAGGTAAAATGTAAATATAAGGAATGTTTTTCAGTTTAGTGTGAATTATTGGTGTGAGAATCACACAGACTTGCACATAGGCATATTTTTCATGAAACGCTAGCGTGCTTCATGAAATATGCCTACGTGACAAGTCTGTGTGATTCACATACCAATAACTCACACAAAACTAAAAAAACATTCCTTAATTAAAGGTCATCTGCAAAGATAATACTTCAAAATGTTCTTTACCTTTATAAACTAGGAGATACAGAATGTATTCGTAGACAATTGTATTTCATATGTTATATTTAAATTTGCTTATCATTTACTGTCCCCCAAAAAAAGTACCTTACACAGTTCGTGTTTTGTATACTTTAGGTGAAATATATTTTTTTGCAAATAGGTGATGCAGGTGTCGGAATTTTCTTTATATTTTATGCAGCCAACATCTACATGAGGAATTGATTAAAATTGAGAGAGATCAGTTTTTCTTTGAATTTTTATCCGAATAGAAGTTTTCAAAAATCTCGACTATCTTGTCGCCCGCTCAGCGCAGTGGTCAGAGGGTCTGCTCTATAGTCGCGAAGAAAGGCGTCAATCCTAACCTCGCGGGTTGAAATACTCCTGTGGGACGGGGAGAACGGTCCTTCGGATGTGACCGTAAAAACCGAGGTCCCGTATCGCAGTAGGTCCTGGCACGAAAAAGATCCCTCCCTGCCCAATGGCCCTGAGTGCCGAGTATAGGCCAAAATTTCCAGCTATCCATCGGCAAGTGGTGGCGTCTCCATATGAGTGAAAAATTCTTGAGAGGGACGTTAAGTTATATACAATGAATCAGTCTCGACTTTAGTTTCAATCATTAAGATACATGTCTTTATCATGTCTTCGAAGCAGTTTGATGATCAAGACTCATTTCCATTGTTTGCTTTAATTATTTCCAGGGCAAAAATGATGGTTACATCAAAGTTGTCTGGCTATACATGACATTATCATTGGAACCTTAACATGTGTTCCGGCTATCGTTTTGGACCAAACAATGCACAGTCATTAAATTAAATTTGATATCGACTGATACTCGGGAATACATGTAGCAGTTTGTCCATTATCGATTTGAGTATATAATTTTCTTTTGGAAAGGAAGCAAAAGGAACCCCTTTTTAGGACTTTAATTTTTCTAGTAATACCCACTGGTAATGCAACTCATCTAATTAGTTGATTAGAAAGTCACTTCGGTGCCTTAATTAGCATATAAATTTATGGGAAAAAATGTTTTCCTTGTTCTGTTTATAATGTAAATTCCATCTAGATTTTGCAATATTTTAAACATATCATATGAGCGCAATTATGTATATTTTTCTCATTTTACATTCAGAAAGATCAATCAGTTCTGTAAAGAGATGCATATAATTAACATACATTTGTATACCAAGGATAGTCCATGAAAGCCAATGGTTTATTTCCAATAAGTTCTTTATACGCAAACACGTATATTGGATGTTAAAGAAAATAAACAGAGAAATACAAATACTAAGCAAAATTATGGAATCAAGTTGACAACACAGATATCCTTAGAAATGAAATGTTGCAAGTATATATATCAAATCTTAACACGATTGTGATCGTAAAAAATAATAATAAAACAAAATGATAAAGAAAACGACTTGACTTTCACACAGTTTAATTAAAAAAATCTTGACATTACTTTTTCAAACAACTTATTTCCGATATATAAAACAGGTTTAATTTCTGCTGGTACAATGTTCCAGCCATTGATTTCATTTAAATAAAATAATTCAGATTATGCTTTATTAATGGTCGAACAAAATTTTGCATTTGCGGCTGATCTAGTATGATAACTACTAAAATTTGACCGAAGTAAAAAATGTTCTGTAGGATTTAAAGGGGCTTTTTCTTGAAAAATATTAAAATATGGTTGAGTCTTAGCTGAGAGACTCGATCTTGAATATCTGATAAATTAGTTGATTAAGTATTCGTAATTCACAGATAACTATGGACTGTATCAATTAAAAAGGGTGAGCAATTTCATTTCACGTCTGGTGCTTCAGGCGAAATTACGTAAAAATTAAAGCCACGCGTATATTAAAGAATCTACATTATTCTGCTAAAACGTAAAAAAACGATCTTTTACAAAAGGTGTGATATTTAAGACCTAAATGTGGATTTCATGTCCCAAAATCTCATTTTCCTTCACTTTCGATTTATAATTCAGCGTTCTTGGAAACAATTCCTGGATTCAAATTTGCATTTAGTTTTAAGCACACCAGTAGAACTAGCAGTCTGTTTTGCCCATACAATACATGTAGTTTATTTCACTTATCTATCATGTAAAGTAGAAGAATAAAGAAAAATCGTGAAAAACGCATACTAATTAAATTACATAAGAAAATGCCTCTCTTATGTAATAAAGAGTGAAAAGCATGCCACTCTGCACATTGTACGCCAGCTGGTTGAAATTTGAGAAGAAATATATAACTTTAAAGGAGTCAATAACGTAGGATATTAGGACTGGTGAAAAGTGGGCAGTCTGAATTTTCTTGGTTCCGGTGAAATGAATAGGTGATATCAGCTATTCGGCACGAATAGTTGATATCACCTATTCGGCACAAATAGGTGTTATCACCTATTCATTTCCAATAGGTCATATCAGGAATAGAAATAGGTGATATAAGCTATTCGAATAAGTGATATTACCTTTTGGAAATGAATATGTAACATCATCTTTTCGAATAGATGATATCACTCTTTGCCTGTAAATACCAAAACGGCGCTTCGTAGTATCTCCAGTTATAGTACACTTTACTTCAAAGGAAAAACACAACTCCCATGATACAATTTGCAATAATAGCGCAGAGAAAATCCCATCAATTTTCATTCTATGTAGGGTACATCCTCTTTTGGCTGAAATCTATCCACACCTATTGTGATAGTAATGCCCCAGTTGTCATCGTTGGATCTCATTTTGACAAAGTCAAAGGACAGGTATTCATGTTTAATTTCAACCATGTACACATGTATTTGATTTTTTATCTATTCAAAAGGTGCACAATGGAAAAGGCGACAATATTTTCTAATTAAAAGTGTATTCAAAATTTGGATGGAGATTATTTAGTATATTATTTATATCGGATAATTGTGTTTATGGAGAATAACTAAATATTGAGGATGATAAGTTTTTAACATTTACATTTAGAGACCTGTCATTTGATGCGGCATTCACGTGATTTTAGCAGATTTTACTTTCAGTATCGAGGTTATTTACAAATTTCCCTAGTGCAAGGGCATAACCAAGTTAAAATTCTAAATTTAGTTTATAAATATTTTCAAAACGCATTGTAAATAGATTCTACAATTTTATTGTTAAAATCATACTTTAATGACCAAATGCTGTATTATTTGCTGGCCATTGGCGTGGAATATTGATATAATAACATAGCAGCACTTTTCAGACACCTTTATACTACTAGGGATGATTTGTAAAAGCTAACTAGGATCAATTGAGCGTATGCTCATTCACTAGATCGATTCATTAGGACCTTTCAATGTACTTGCATACAAACATACGGCAATATCAATTAAATACAGAATATACAAAACTGTATCAATAAAGACGCGAAGGAGACATTGAATCAGATTTAATGGCCTTTAAAATATATGTAAATAATAATACTGTAAATCGAGAATATTTGGCGCACTACTAATTTTAGCGCCTTTGGCGCAAGAGCTCCTGGGCGCTAAAATTTATTATGCGCTAAAGGATATCTAAATATCATCTGTTGTGTGTGTTCAAGCTTTAACATAAGTACATGTAAACCTGAACGCGCGATTACGTAATGTGGAAGGGTCATTGGAATTTTTATACACACCAGTACTGCACATGTTCGGAAGACAGAAAGTTCTGCCAATTATAATTTAATTAAACTATTGTTACCCCAGTAGTTGTAATATGATTATTATCACCTCCAAAGTTTGGCTTCTCGGCGTGTCAATCATCTATCGCCTCGAGGTAAACAATGCAATCAAGCATGGCGATTGAGCTTGCAGACAATACCTGATTAGGATTACCGTTACAGTACCGACCGGACACAACCTAACACCAGAGCGAACCCGGAGCAGACCCCGGGTTCGCTTCCCGGGTTCGCTCGGAGAACATTTATATTTTTTTCTTAAATTCAACTGTACATTCGACAAAGATTTACATGTACATGAATAATTGATTTCCTTGATTTCTTGATCCCGAGAAATTCAAACTAATTTAACAGCGGGTTATAAGACATTTATTTTTCTTAAGTTATAACCAGAAAACAAAAAAGAGTGTTGAATTGATTTTCAGTATCGAATGGTGTACAAGTGAAACTGAATAACTAAATACCTTTCAAATTCATGCTTATATAGTTAAAAAAAAACATTTGTTATTCCTTACATTTTGCTAAATCGAAGTTTAAATGTTTGCTATACACCTGAATTATGATATCGCATCTATAAAATTAAATTACATGTAACCTTTTGTACATCTGGTATATTTACATTTCATTTATTATCATTGTAGTTACACATTAAAAGTTCGTAAAAAATATGAACGTGAATTAGACCCAATGCCTGCTGAAACTTAAAAAGATTATTCTTTCAATTAAGTGTAACTCTACAGTTATTTTGCGTTACCAACTCTCGAACAACCCACATAACTATGTATAGCTTACGTCTTTATTAATTACTTTTTCCCAATAATTAGTCCTAAAACATTTTAAAATGTATAATAGATCATAATTCATATGTTAAAATATCCCTTCTAGGCCCTATATTATTTTTATCTGACTATTCTTTGTCAAGTATCGTTAGGCCATTTTGAGAGAATGAAACAATGTACGATTTACTAAATGTTGTGATTAATTAGCGTAATTAATTCGTTCAATTATGTAAATTGCACCTCACCTGAGTATATATATACCCCGATAACCAGACTTATTTTAGAGCGGTCCGGATTTCTTTCTTAAATAGTGTTTATATATATTTCCAATTCAACATGTAACTATGTAAATATACGAGGGTTGTCAGTAAAGTTCGTGGACAACATTGATTATTAAGGACAAACATTGACAAAATATTTAAAACTATTATTTTCATTAAATTCATGTTTCATTTTATGAATATGCAAGTTTTCAAAAAGACAAAGCACGAATAGTTATAATTTTATTAGATACAAAAAAGACACACACTCATACCCGGAGCACTAAAACGAATATTTTGACGTTACCGACGTCATAAGCTAAATACGAGCAGTAGTAACTTTTCTCAACATAGTCAGCGTTTAACTCAATACATTTCTTATATGTCGATTTGACCAGTCATAAAAATAATCACAAAATGTTCAGGTTTCATACTTAAAATAATATTTAACAATGCCTGTCTCATATCCTGCAATCATCCAACCACCGTCCGTGTAAAGACGATTTCATTTACGGAAATACGGCATGATCACGTTACGAAATTCATATTTTACAGCACTGCAACCACGGAATAATGGTTTTCCTTCACGCATGTCATCCTGTAAACTGTTCATTCCGTCCGAAAATATTATATGCAACTTAAATACTAGTGAACGACTTCTTTTACTATGTTTTCCCGATTGTTCACAGAATGTATTGATCTCTGTAGGTGTCTTTCCGGTGTCAACGCAGAATTTTATCACTGTTCACTGCTCCACCTATTCCGAAAACGTCTCTTTTTGAACGTTTCTGACCCTGATTTAATAAGTTCTAACGCTGATTGCTCAGCCATTTTGAAACTTTGAACGTTCAAATTTTGCAGGTTTGACGTGATAACTTCTGTCAACCTAATAATGTAAAATTCTTTCAGATTTCCCAAGAATTTCTTAAAATACAAATGAAATTTAAAAAAGTGATAAATATTTTTTTAATTAAAATTTTGCGTTGCTCCGGGTCTCCATTCCAAGTCTAATTATGAAGCCATAATTGTTATTAAACATTTGAAATTGAATAAATTTTTACATTATTCAATTCACATTTAAGTAAAGGATTATAAATATGCCAATAATAAATATCAATGACTCAACTTTTATTAAATTTTTGGCTTGTCCACGAACTTTACGGACAACCCTCGTATAGTGTTTATAGTGCTAGTTGTTTTTGGTTTCTCTTTTTCCTTTGATCTTATGACTTTTAAACTTTTTTCTTTGTCCCGCGGAAGGGACAGAGCGTCCCGAAAACTGTTGGTGATTCTTAGTGCTTTATATACATCTTCTTATACATGTATATTAAAAAAAATAGCTGCAGCAGGCTTATAGAAAACAATTTGAGTACAATATTTGGAGGACGACTCATAGAAATTTAAGTAAGTCATCAAGCTTTATTATTTAAATCAAGTCTAATAATGAGAGTTTACAGTGATGATCTCTTTCTCTCTCTCTCTCTCTCTCTCTCTCTCTCTCTCTCTCTCGTCTCGATGTTTCCTGTATCTATTTATATTTAAATATTGAGCTAGTTAATATTCCTGAACTGTTAGTATCTTGAGAAATTGAAATTTTACAATAATTGTCGAAGACCAACTATTTCTTTTCTCCTCTTTTTATCAGTAAAATATTACTTGTAATATCAATTGATTTCCATTTTTATGCATTGACTGATGTATTTACCCAAATTATTTACCAAATGGACTTTCAACACTGGTATAAAAAAACTAAAGGAAATAAAAACGTAAATTTTCATGTATAATTCTACGTGGAAAATTAAAACATTTAATTAATTAATTGCTTTAATAAAATAAAAGAAGTAAATATATAAATATAAAATACAACCCGGAGAATTAAAATAAATAATACCAAAACGTATTTTAATCATCATAATAGATTCACACAGCACATTAACACGGTTTGCTTGTATGTAGTGTTTAGATTTATATCAAATTATATCAACACGTTCAAACTTATATCCCAATCGACAGATCAATATGCTATTTTGATTGGTTGTCGCACTGATTGGTTAATCGCTAATCCTGATTGACAGCTCCGTAAAGAAATACCAAACCCGCGTTCGCTCGCTGGGACCGCTACTGAATTTGGGGTTCGCTCTCTGGGTCCGCCTCGGGTTCGCTCGGGGTCCACTACGAGTTCGCTTTGGGTCCGCTCCGGGTTCGCTCGGGGTCAGCCCTAGCGGACCCCGAGCGAACCCGGAGCGGACCCAGAGAGCGAACCCGGGGTCCGCTCCGGGTTCGCTTTCTGTTAGGTTGTGTCCGGTCGGTACTGTATATCGAAGTAATTTTCTGTCGATGCATGCATTGCTTTAATATGAATTTAAATATTTTAATAGAAAATAGAAATAAAATTATATTTAACATTGTGCCATGTCCATGTGATAGCAACACGTACCGCGGTAAAGTTAACGAATGTTTACTGATATACGCGAGTAATAATGTGGGTGTGGATAAAAATGAAAACAGAATACGAGGGTTGATCCAAAAGTAATGTCACTGTGTCCATATCTTTAATATTTGGCGTCATAATATCAGATACAATATACCAAAAGATGCACAATCATAAATCCAATTAACATTGAAATTTTCATCTAAGAATGTTTAAGTGAATTTATTTTATAAACGTTCAAAATAAAGAACATAGTGGGTGTCGCCGCGTCACACCCAAACGTCACGAAATAAAGTGTACTTTTTGAGAATGAAAAAGACAAACACATTAACTAAGTATCTTTACAAATAACCTAATCTCCCAAAATTTTAAAAAGACAAAATATACCATTTTTTCTATTCTCAAGTTGAAAATTAAAAGACACCATTGCTATTTTTATCATACACATTGTTTTTTTACTTTGATGCATTGATCAAAGGAAATGTCGAAATGGAAGGAAATCGCCACATTAATGACAACAAACTGTAATCCATTTTTGCTTTAAAATCGGGAAATCGGCAGTAGAGACAGTTAGGTTGACTCACAAGTCTTACAGAGGAAAGGATGTAAATAAGAGTCGTTTAGATGCATGGTTTTAGCGATTTTGGATGGTTGATGGGTCATTGATTGCTCAGCAGATGACAAGAAAACCGAAAGATGGGAGAGTGGATGGAAACCTTCAATTGCGTGTGACGTTGTCAAAAATACAGAAGGTTAAAATGAAATGTAAAATTATAAGTTGGTCTAATGCAAATAACAATTTTTTACAGAGGAATTAATGATGGAAAAGTGAGCGTACGAAGGGTACCAAGAATTCTTTACAAATTGAAATCTGTGAATGTGTTTGCGAATTTCAAATTTTTATTTGAAAAGAAGCGAAGCGGTGAAAGTGTATGACAGTGCGTATCCGTCATAATTATGACGTTATTTAGGTGCGGCGACTACCATAATCACACGTTATATATAATCCGATATCTTAAAAAGTATAAATCATGTTGAATTGAAATTTTCAAGTCTGATTTGAAATAAATGTAGCTTCCATCATTTATAATTTTGTTGTTTTACGTCGACTGATAGCAGTTTTATCGAAGTCGTGACATTACTTTTGGATTAACCCTCGTACTAGTATCAAATTTATATATTTTTTCTGACAAGTGCAAGCGCTAAAATTTATTTGCGCTAATGCATTCCCACTTGCGTTTGCGCTAAAATATGTATGCTCCAAATTTTCTCGTTTTACAGTATTTCATTTTATCATAGAAAACATTTTTCGTTAAGAAAATATTACTTGATCTGCCTCTCACTGCATACAAACTGCGTTACGTTTTACGAAATGACGTCACATCGACAAGTGGATTGCAATCAGTGACTTGTTTATGACTTCTTATGCGGGATTTAACTAACGACTCAAAACACGTTGTAGTAAGTTTTGATGTAGTTTGAAGTTTTTCTACAAATTACAATAGCACATCACATCATTTGTGGTATTCTTAAGAATTGTCGAATGAGTATATATTTGTATGATGTCATAGTAAAGTTTTCCCTTACAGAACCCGCATCGTTATTCTTTACAGGATACACGATACGATAGGATACACGCACGATACGATAGGATACACGCACGATACGATAGGATGCACGCACGATAGGACAGGATACACGCACGATAGGATAAACGCAAAACACGATAAACGCAAAACACGATACACGCAAAACACGATAAACGCAAAACACGATAGACCTGATAAACGAACTTCAGGATAGGATAAACGCTAAACCTGGTAGGATTGTTTCAAAATGCGGAGCGTTTTCTGACTAGACGAAAAGATTATTTTGTTAAGTTTGCTGCAATATTTTAAATCAAATACTTGCAAAGCTTCAAATCTAAATTATAAAGTACCTTTAATTATTATAATAAAAATATTGAGATAACTGGTAATTTTACAAAAGTTGTTTATTTATATAATCTTTTTGGCAATGATTAAATGGATTATTATTAAATGGAGATTGTATCTTTTTTTAATTTATGAAACTCTATAAATATATTCATTATTTATGAAAAAAATATACGTTTGTTACCAATAAATTTATCTACAAGTATTTTCACGGAAGAAATTCAAACAATAAATTAAATATTTGTATGTAATGTATAAAGCTTAGAATCTGCGGTTTATCCAAAAATGCAATTAAATATTAAAATCTTTGGGGGAAAAAATACATGTAGAGGATCTGCCGAAAGAAAGGTCCAAAGAATTCGGCTTTATAAAACTATATATTTCAAGAAAATTAATTTCCTGAGTAGAAATCTAAATAATTGTTAATATAGTGGCGCTCTGCATTAATACATGTTAACTGTGTCAACAGAATATGAATCTGCTACAAATGCACCTGTACATGTACATGTACCTTTACGCTAAGTTCTCATTTATGTACATGTAAACATTCATGAATCAGATACTTAAAACCTCGTGTTAATTAACGAACATTGAATGATAAAATACTTTTTTCTTTATAATACAAAACACAAGAATTTATTAACAAATATTAAAAGGGTAAAATGCTACTTTTACGACTAAATAATTAAAAATCATTGAAATTAAACTTTATGTGTATTGTTTCTAATGCAAATAAATTATTAAACCCTGAAAATTATTTTAGACTTGCCCGGTAATCTCATATACGGCATATTCGAAGGGCATTATGTTGAAAGTCCGTAACCAATTTAAAATTTTATAAACATTATCTAACCAAATAGTCAAAAATTAATATAAATATCTTGAATAAAGTTATATACGTATGGAATTAAATCGATTTATACTATAAATTGATTGGGTGAAATACATTTACTTGTCTTGCATTGTCACGGCGGAATCAACCTTCTTTTTTATTATTTTAGTAAAATAACGTTAACGTCGAAAAAAATGAATGCGAGCAAATTTTCATAGTTTAGAATGTTAGACATATTTTAATCTTTTCTACGATCAAAGCAATTGTTTCATAGAATTAATTCTGTCTGTAACCTGATGAAAGTCCATGTACCATAAATGCAGTATTTTTTTTTAAGTTCGTGAAAGGACTTATTTACATAAACATTATAGAAACATCGTAGAAATAAAATAAATCAGCGGATTGAGTTAAGGAACTTTGTTTCATTAAATTGATTTATTAGATTTTTTTAAATTTAAATTCAAGCAAGGAAATGAATTTTTTTTAAATCAATAAATTGTATAATCTATATTCAATCCACAGCTATTTATAATTTTTCGGGGGTGGGGGTACGTATACACCGTGACTTACCGAAAATCGTCCTCTAGTGACTCTGACTAATTGAAAAATCTTTTTTATATTTAATTTTGACCAAAAAATCATACAATTCGATGAATTTAAAAAGAAACAGGGTATCAATAATTTCATTTTAAAAAATAAATTTTGATTCTCTGTTTGAATTTGATATGAGTATTTTCTTAATTTATTTTATTATTAATTATTTAATTTATAAATTATTTTATTTATATATTTATTCTTTTCCTTTTTCCTTCCACGCTTTAATATTTCTTTTAATGATGAAAAACTAAGGGATAAAACTTTCTTTTCTCTTTCTTGGTTAAAATAATCTTATTTTAGTTAACGAAACGAAAAAGAAACTCGGAATATCTCAGTAGTCTCTTCCTGTAGTAATGATAAAAAGCGAGGGTTTCCGAATATACACGATAAACGCAAAACACGATACACGATAGAACCTGATAAACGATCTACAGGATAAACGCTAAACACGATAAACAGAAAACACGATAGAAAACGCAAAACACGATAAACGGAAAACACGATACGATAGGATACGATAGGATACACGCACGATAAGATAGGATACACGCACGATAAGACACGATATATTTGTAAAGAATAACGATGCGGGTACTGTACAATTTAGGTTTCCCCTTTTTTGTAGCCATAACTGTGCTGCTAATGCAGTCATAAAATCTATTATTTTAACATTAACAAACACCGACTTTTAAAAAGAAACAAAGTTTGCAAAGGAACTCATTCTATAGAAAGGTTATTTTGTACAGGTGTATGATTTATTGTTTCAGAATTCTGATACCTTCTACAACAAAATACTGGATCACCTGCAGTTCAACAAACACTTGAAGGGACACTTAAACAGGAAGAGGTGCTTCGTTCTTGGTTTCCATGCAGACGGTGACTCTTTTAATGATACATTTTCAGACTTAGAAAAGTGTATTATTGAAATTACAAGAGAAGAAAGATGGAAAGAAAGCATTCCCACTGACTGGGCTTTATGTGAAGTTGTTTTTCGAGAATTGAGAAAAAACAGGTTTAGAATAATGTCAGTCAACCAATTATACGAGGTTTGCTTCAATAGAAATAAAGCAAAATGTGCACAAATGGAAGACATCCTGAAATTTTACCATGATATAGGGGTCATTCTGAACTTTAATGAAGGTGCACTGTCTGCCACAGTGATTTTGGATATCCAGTGGTTTGTTGATTCCTTCAAGAACATAATTACTGATCCAAACCACATCAGGGATGTTGCAGAAAACAGTTGTGATTTGAATGACTTTTACAAAAGCGGTCATATTTTAGATAGACTTTTGACAAACATATGGAGATTAAGACACTTCGAACCAAATGTCTGGAATAGATATCAGCACAAGGAAGATCTCCTTCGATATATGGAACGTCTAGGTTTGATTTCTGTCGGTACAGTTGCTCATTATATCCCTTGCATGAATAAGCGCACATTTGGAAGCGCTGAGGAAAACTTCTTCAACTCTTTAGAATATAAAACGCCTGTGTTGGTCTTTCGGTTTGAATTCTTACCATATTTTTTCTACTTTCGTCTTATCGTTTCCTGCTTGGCAAGGACCAACACGGAATGGAGAGTTTTAGAAGATAGTGGACTTTGCCTGTACAAAAATGTTGCTTGTTTTGCTTATAAGCAGCATGCTGTCGCTCTGGCAGTGAACACCTCCTCCATACAACTACAGGTTTTTCAACCTACAAATACCCCGGTTACCAAAAAAGTTGTTTTGGAAGTTCGAAAAACAGTCGAACGCTTATTAGATGATTTGCTGAAGATTTTTCACAAAAAAATCGACATGTATACTGTTGGGTTCCAGTGTTCGAAACAGGAAGTATTTCATGAACATGACGATTGTTTTGTTAAAGAAAAAGAGTTAATATCAAAAGGCTCTATGGGTTGCCCCAGACATGAATTGATTAACAGCCACATACTAAATGATTCGGCTCTTCTATTTTACTGGAACTTGGTAATAGTAATTCGTGTTTTACAAGTAAATATGTATAAATACATATTAACACACTTACACACAAACATGCACAAACTGATGCACTCAAAAATATTTACTTGTTGAATGTTAAGAAAACCTGAAAAAAAAATTCATGTCTTTCTTGTGTTTAATTTTAAATTTGAAAACTTTGACAGTATTCATTTAAATTTGCTCATGTAATGTAGTTTTCCTTAGTTTTATATTACACCACTTGCCCCGTGGGGATCCGGGTTAGAATAGGTCCTCAGTACCCCTTTGCTTGTCGAAAAAGGCGAATAAATGAGGCGGTCCTTCGGATGAGACCGTATAAACCGAGGCCCCGTGTCACAGCAGGTGTAAAGATCCCTTTCTGCTCAAAGGCCGTAATTGCCGAGCATAGGCACAAATTTGCAGCCCGTCACCGGCAATGGTGACGTCTCCATATCAGTGAAATATTCTGGGGAGAGACGTTAAACAGTATACAATCAATCATATTACACCACCTGTATTTATCCCAGAAAAGAAAGCGACATTATATATGTTGCTTTTAGACTACCAAAATAGGAAAAAAAGTGTGTCGAACCCATATTACAAAAAAATAATAATTTGAACATCTTTTCTTGGCCAATAAATATTTCTGATTTTTATCAGTTTTAATATAAATTTAATGTGAGGTGGTGCATACACTGTATATGGTAAAAAACATGTGATACACAGCTCTTTGTGTTCCATTTTGGTTGATTGAAAATAATTTAGCACGAAGATATTTGTTTATTATTGTGTCATTAGGCATACAAAGTATCTAATATACATTATTTATGCAAATTAACATGTTGCACTCAGTTCAAAGGGTCTACATGTCCTTAAGTACATACACTGATACAAAATTCTTGAAATTATTTTTTTTAACAAACTAACTTGAGATTTATTTTAATTGACTGCAAGCCTCTACCTTGATTTAAATTTTACTTTTAAAAAATGCCAAGAATATAGAAAATATGATATTCCAAAATTTGTATTTAACACAAACACAAATTTGATGCAAGGATTGATATATATTTGTTGACTGATTTTGATTTGAAATAACATAATTAATAAATCCCTGAAGAAGAAGGAAATTGTAGGATTTCATTGGTGCATAGATATGAGAGTTTGTTTCGCTTTCTATATAATTCCACACTAAATTTTGCACAAACTTTATAACCTTATGATAAAATCTTCAATTATACTAGTTACAGATTATTCAGGTTACCAATTAAAATGTAAATCTGTGAGAAATATTGCTAATTTATGAAAAAAAGTGTATTATTTATCCTTAAAAAAGGATACAATTTATATATACTTATATGTTATATAGTCTAGCTTAAATTGAATTCATTTCTTAGATATCTATATAAATTAAAGCAAAAATATATTTGAATTAAAATCCTTTTAACGTAGTCAAATTTTATGAAATATTGTTTGTAGAGCATTAAAGAGTTTGTATTTTACAATAGAGGATTGAAACCTTTTATGACGACAACTTATATACAGTATATTTTGCAGCATCTAATATGTAGGACTCTATATTTGTAAGCTTTATATTAGACTATTAGTATATGGCGTATCATCATACAGATGTATAAAAAGAAAGCATTAAAAAATAACATCGTTTTGATTTTACTAAACATTCCTAAAAACAAGGTTTGATTTTTATTGCAAATTTGTTATTTTGCAGAAATATTTGATATATTTTCAAAATTCGTTTCATTTTTTCAGGATGTTCTTGCAGAGTCAACAGGTAATCATATAAAAATATTTATTCAACTTGCCTCATTCATTCATAAATGACCTTGAAATTTCTTTCATTGGAATTGTATGCATTTCTTCTTTACTCTAGACCCAGACGCTCTAGTTGAAAAGGGGGCTTTTAGGAATCTTCCAGAAGCCGAAATGAGAATATATAGATTCCAGTGTTTTGAAAAATTCACAAAGCTGGGCAGAGAAGCTCTCCAGAGATACTTTGACAAAGTCTTTCCTCCGGCAGAGCTATTTATGTTACTTCAAAAGGAGAAAAATAACTTACGTAGACAGCTTGATACAGACCAATGTGATCAACTGTTTCCAGGTATTCTGGAATTTAAGGACACATACAACGTACATGTACACAAACTCGACAATGTATAATTCCCACTGATTCTCTAAGAGATTCTGATTTTTTTTTTTAATTAAGGTATCAAAAATGCTCTTACACAGAAAATCAGCATACGTTGCCAAAAGTTTATACTTCATAAAAATGATTTAAGTGCAGTTTTTTATGCACCCGGATCGATAGATCCAAGGCATATATTGTTTTTATCCTGTCTGTTTATCTGTTTGTCTGTCTGCTGAAAACTTTAACCTTCTCCATATCTTTTGAACCTTGAGATATAGAGACTTTATATTTGGTATGCTAATTCCACTATTAAAGTTCTTTCAAAAGACACCAAGGACAGTAACCTTGTGACCTTGACTGTGACCTACATGCTAAAGATAGCTTTTTCAAACTGTTGCCAGAACTTTTGAAGCATAGGAGATAGGGATTTCACATTTAATATGCATACTTCACGAATGAAGCTCATACAAATGACACCAAAGTCACTGACCTTATGACCTTGACTGTGACCTTAATGCTATAAATAATTATTTTCGAACTTTCGTCATAAATTTTGAACCATAGAAGATATAGACTTCAGATATAAACGTCATATTTGGTATGCATACTCCACTACTAAAGTTTTTTTTTGAAATAACATTAATATCAATGACCTTGTGACCTTGACCGTGACCTATATGCTAAAAATAGTTTTTTGTAACTTTGTTGCCGCCTGGCGCATAGTGTTTCACAAACACATCTTGTTTAAAAGAAAAATGTCTTGAACATAATTTTGGTGTGTATTTAAAAAATGATTTAGAGGAGGTGGCAATATGAGCAGACATCATAAAATTTCTAAAGGTCCTTCAGTAACTGGAACTTTTACATTTAACAGGGAATAAGAAAATAAAGTTTAACCTTGAAACTTTATTGGTTGCTTTTCTTTTTCATCACCGAAGCAAACACTTAGAATTTTTTAGCTACGTATGTTCTTCTCATTTTGACTGTAATATTTTTAAAGTTTTTCTAATGCCATTTTTTTTATACATGTATTTGTAAAAATTAAATTTTTAACTTTAAATGTAGAAGTTAAATACGTATTCTTTTATTTTGAGCTTAAAACAGGCAGGGTTATTATAGCGAAGTACGAGACTGTTATGTATGAATTTATTAGATTAAACAGTATGACCCGCACGCACCAAATACAGATTTGTAAAAAAAAAATCAAATTTAAGTGTCGCATATTATCTTGAGCTGAGAATTTTTTTTTACTTTCACCATTTTTATTATGAATCTAAATTCATTCAGTTTATTCAATGCTATTTGAAAATAATTGTTTTTCATATGATTATACAGTAGATAAATCGATTCCAACCTCTACTGTATTCGATGTGCCCATTATGTACAAACTGTTGAGGAACTACGGACCAAACCTTCCTACCCCGACCAAAGGCTGGGGGAAAACACCGGAAGCGGGACAAAAATCTCCAACCAATGACGTAGAGAGGATCCGATTTTATAGGAACGAGGCTAAACATAAAACTCCGGCAACCAGTGTCATGGAGAAAGAGGACTGTCGCGAGAAGTGGAGAGATTTATGTCAGGTGATATAATATATGATACATCTAAATTACAATGTAACATATAACCATTGTAAGTTAAAATCCAGAAAGATGAATTTTAAAGTGTTTCCATCATTAGTATATTTCAATTTGAATTATGTCAAAATGAAAAAGTTACATGTATTCCTGCACTGCATAGTGATGTATCATCAATTAGTGGGTACGTAGTGATTATATGTTGCTTAGTACAAGAAACAAAAATCTTTTATCTTTCACATGCATGTTAATAGCATCTTTTCTTGCCAAATGTAGTGATTTATTAATATATGTTCCTTTCTTATTGATGGAAATACACGTATTATGACGGCCAAATATTATATTTCTGTAGGAGAGACAGATATATCTGCCAAATTTCTTGTAATCTCAACTTATTAGTTTTCTTCTTTTTTGATAAAATCTAAATTATTTTTACAGGCAATACTACGACTCAGCGAGGGAAGCCTGGAACAAGATATTATGGACCTGAGGCACCAAGACTGAGAAAGTGATGACGTCATGTCACGTTTATAACAGATATTTACTTCACCATCAGACGTTTACTCCCACATAACCTTTTCTTTTGTATATTTTTTAATGAAGATCTTTGTGTTTTGTTTTCTGAACAAATTGCTAACTTTGACGTCAACAGACTGATAATATTGTATTAAACACATTTAAAGGAAGAGCATATTTGTCTCTCTGTGTATCTGTGTGTCTTTGAGTGGTCATATATTGATACATGTAATTAAGAAATAAATAACAAGTTTATAAACTTCAATGGGAATTGAAGTGGGTCGGTCACGTGATCAAATCCTGTGAAGCCCGAAGGCCTTCTCAGAAGATTTGATTAATCAGGACCCACTTCAATTCCCATTGAAGTTTATAAACTTATTATTTATTACTTATATATACATTTGAGAGAGACAATTTGCATATTTTCGAATTTAAATTATTGCACTAACCGTCTGTAGTAGATTTTGAAAATGACGCAAGGTGTAAATCGGCTTGCATGGCGGTTACGCTTCGAATTCATTATGCTAAGGAATCTATTTCGAAGGGAATATTTTGTTAAAGGCTACTTGTGATCAGTAATGGTGAACAGACTGCTGTCTGGGAATACTTTTATTCGTGAAAAATGATAATCGATGCTGAAAAGACACAAGAAACACGTCCGAAGTTTGATGATAAAAAGTTGGAGGAATTTCGGTCGCCGGAAAGGAATGGATGGATTCGATGGATTGAGACACCTGTCCGAGCCAGTTTATTTGTAATTTGATTAAAAACATTCTACGGTTTCAGTAACTAAAGGCATACTTATCGTAAAACACTGATAAACACGGAGACACTGGCGACAGCTTTACATTGAACTACGAAAATGCCGAGATGTTTGGCAGTTGTTCATGGCATGATTGCAATATTTTTCAACAGATTTACACATTTATCGTGAGTAAAATTTAAAGATAAAATAAAAAATTATCATTAAATTTAACCAAAGTCTACCCCCAAAAATAAGGATGAACGTTAGAGACTGCAGCTGACATAATGAAGAAAAATGTAAACAAACGCTAGGCTCCTAGTTTTCTCTATGTACACAGGTTGAATCGATAGCCCAAAAACTGTATGAAAAACTTGCTTACATTTTAAATAAAATAATAATCATTTTACTTGCTTATTTTGTTCATTTTTATACACGAAAAGCAAGTAGAGCAGGAGCAGAGCAGGGCTTTTTATAATTTATGTACCGGTAGATATCATTGCGCCGTGCGATTAGGTCACGTTTTGACCTCTGACCTCTGACAAACTTCATACAGAATTGAAGATATTTTTTTTCTGTATGTTTATATAATGGAGAGATACCACAAATGTATATATAAAGAAATGTAAAAAATGTAAGTACACCAGGGCACCTGTTCCCACCCACCTCTGATGTTTCTGAGGCACGTGTTTGATCTTGTCTGATCGTGTATAGTTTATTTGATGTTTGAGCTTGAATATTGTTTGTTATCTTCGTAAATTTATTTTATATTTTAGCGTATGTATTAAACAAATTTTTATTGTATTAAGAATACAAGCTACTTCACTACAAAAGTCAATTTATCAATGACTCATTGTGCATACATGCAGATGTGTATTTCATGATGAACTTTCAAAAACAAAGGTCATTAGATAAGGATATGGAGATAGTTAAATGTTTCTCATATTTGTCATGATCTTTCTTTTTGTATTGATTGTATTTTGCCGATTACCCAATAAGGGTAATCGGCAAAATACGTTTCGTTTTGTTAGAGTTAATGTGGTAGTCAAAATTGAAATTCTCATTAGGAAATTCAAAACAACACATAGTTTCAATAACAAGTTCAGCCTGGCAATAAGCCAGGCTGAATTTGTTATTGAAACTATGTGTTGTTTTGAATTTCCTAATAAGAATTTCAATTTTGACTACCACATTAACTCTAACAAAACGAAAGAAAATATTTATAATAAACGGTTAACAGCTAACAAAACTTGTTTTGGATACAATAGCAACATTTTCTATTTCATCATAAAATTGTATTGGTATATAAATTTCAATGTTATGTCAGATAAATAAAATTCATTGTTAGTCAGATATATGTTTCTTGTCAATAATTTTTTTCTTGATTCCTTGACAATTAAAAATAAATACTTTTAGCAACTGGCACAAATTTCATATTTTTTTTAGAATCAGTTTATACAAAATTTTATTCACAATTGACAGTGAATGGGATTGAGCCTCTTGCGATTCCTGTTTTAGCTCTCCTTTACAGATATTACTATCATTTATATTAATATGAAATCTGATTTTTTCCCAATCGATTGAGGGCTTTTTGTTTTTGAAGATTATGCTTATTCATATGAAAGATAGAAGTGGTATTTTCTGGATTATTTTTTTGCAAATTTGAAAAAAATAATTAATCGTATTATTTTCAAAAGTGTTACCATGCATGTAATTGTGTGTATAAAATGTAACATTCTAGATTTTATTCAATATTTCATGAAATATCAGAATATTAAAGACTTCATGAAGGTGTTTTTTATTTGTTGTTCACATGCTTAAAATTAAGCTACTCAGTTCTTTAAAAGAAATTATTCTACAAACTACAAATTAAGCATATAACATATTTCTGCTAGAACATCTCAGCAAGGTTAATAAGGAAACATGCAGAATTTTTTACCTTGAATGAATCAGTGATACATTATGACGTCATGGAAGGTGAGACGACGTCAATGTTTAAACAATTTTCCGTAATATTGGTTTTTATAGACCGTTTCACGGCCTTTACTGCTCTTTTGCAGGGCAAAATGATATAGTTTGGTAAATTACGACGTGAATGTAATTGTTTAAAATACATCATGTAATTGTCTATTAACAAAATCTCCGCTAAACATTATTATTTTGCCCTGCAAAAGTGAAGAACAGCAGTTATTGTAAAATATTAAGATTAAGATATGTTATTGAACATTAGAAAATGAAAAAAAAACGTGTAAATATAAGAATTAATTGTTTTCATTGTTATTTTTTAACTGTCATTCTGATTAAATCTACCATCAATAAGGTCATATGTGTACATCAAGTAACATTGGAATTGATCATGTCGTGTCAAGAGAAATAGGCTTAGACAACATATACAAGGATATGTATAATGGAGTTTAAAAGTTAGAAGGATATGGAGATAACGAACATTATTTATTCTAAAAGTCCATAAAACAATATAGAATAGGAGCAGAGCAAACACGGACCTCCAAAACATCAGAGGTAGGATCAGGTGCTCTGGAGGAGTGAGCATCCCCTGCTGACCGGTCACACCCGCGTTGTAAAGCTTACATTAGTATGTATCATCATGTGAAGTTTCATTACACAACTTGAATGGTTTCATTAAAATAAAGCTAATCACCGATTTAAAGAAAAGTTAAGTGAAGGTCAAAAAATATTGCTGCAGTTGGATAGTTACATTAGAATGCATCAACACACGAACTAGATATCTAGAAAGTT
>NW_026932991.1:0-25000 GCF_032062105.1 Saccostrea cuccullata
TTAGCCTTTGACAGCTATTGGTTTAATTGTTTCTACTTCTGGGAAGTCCCTATATTGATTCGACAGGTTTAATGTAAACTTACAACATTCAATATGTCTGTTCTAATCCGATTCATTGGCTTCATTTTAATTGACAACCTTTCTCAATTTATCCTTCAACTCTTTGGCTAGATAAATATTAAAAGATAAATTTAAAGTATACTATGATATTGTGGATTTTTCGTAATATCATCCCTATTAGTTAATTGCACAAAAAGAGGAAAATTACCAAACTTTTACATCAATAATACAAATCTCTTAGATGCTTTCTATATTAAACTTGGTAAAATACACTTAAGGCCCATGGACCACAATGCTCACCTTAGTCACTATGGTCCTGCTTTCTTCATCAGAAGATGTTTTTTGGTATGTAAAACTTTGAAAGCCTATTTGTGAAGCTTATATTAGTTTGTGAAGCAGAATGATAATTGCATGGTGGTGACATTTTCTTGTAGTTGAATATTCTTCTTTAAATTTTAAGCTCTAATTTTAACCTTGAACTGTATTATTCAAACCATGACAATAAATGACCTCAGCTAAATCTAGTCTCTCTTCCATGAGAATTAACTGAAAGCCAAGGTTTATGTTGTGAAGAGACTGCTTCCATCCACACCCAAAAAAAGAAGGTAAAATGCTTTTTTATCCCTAAATTAGTCTTCTAAATTAATATAGATTAAACTATTAAGGGGGCCGACTATAGTTTTATTGTGTGAAAACTACAATAGCAAAACTCTTTATTTTTATACCATATATAACTTACATTAACTTCAGTGTACATGCAAAGTTTGGGAAAAATCTACCGTCCAGGTATTTTTGAGGGACCGTCTCAAAATACAGGTATATTTACTATAGGATTATATAAGAAAATGCCAATTTTTAGCACTTTAAAGCAAATTATACAAATACTACAATAGACATTTTGTTCAAACTATAATATTTTATGAGTAATACTAAATGATACAATACATGTAAGAAACACAAAATTCTACCGTATTGTGAAGAGGGGGGCATCTCAAAATGCAACAAGAGGCCCAGGGGCCACAGCGCTCACCTGAGCACATCAGCTAGGAAAAACACATATCAGATCAGAACTGAAAGTTAACTTAAGTTGGGGGGGGGGGGGGTGGGGGGGGTGGGGTGGGGGCTTGAATTTTAACCCCCAATGGGATCACAATTTGAACGAACTAGAATCTACATTACCTAAGGATGATTCCATATATTAAATATTACTAATCATGGCTTTGAAGTACTTGAAAAGAAGATTTAAAAAGGTTTCCCTATATATTTCTATGTAAAACTTTGGTCGGCCATTTTGGCCACACCCTTACCCCGAGGTCATGATTTGAACAAACTTGAATCTACACTACCTGAGGATAATTTCACATGAGTTTAATCTTTCCTGTTTCAATGGTTCTTGAAAAGAAGATTTTTCCTATATATTCCTATGTAAAACTTTGATCGGCCATTTTGGCCCCGCCCTACCCCCGGGGGTCATGACTTGAACAAACTTGAATCTACACTACCTGAGGATGATTCCACATGAGTTTCATCTTTCCTGGCCCAGTGGTTCTTGAGAAGAAGATTTTTAAAGATTTTTCCTATATATTCCTATGTAAAACTTTGATCGGCCATTTTGGCCCCGCCCTACCCCCGGAGGTCATGACTTGAACAAACTTGAATCTACACTACCTGAGGATGATTCCACATGAGTTTCATCTTTCCTGGCCCAGTGGTTCTTGAGAAGAAGATTTTTTAAACATAGGTAATCAGAGATTACAGAGCTCACCTCAACGAATGTTGTCTTTAAGTAAGGCAAAGTCACACAATTAACCAACAAAAAGTATACATTCCAAAAATGAAAATATTTTTAAAAGCAATTTTGATCTGATACTTTGAAATAGACCTACATAAAAAATTTAAACTACTTCTTCTTCATGAAAATGTAATGAAAATCCAGCATCTGAAGCAAATTTGAGAGTTTTCATCTCTTGATGCAGCATTTGTGAAAGTTTGGTTTATACAATGTTATATAAGCCTTATAGTTTTTGGTAATAGACCTGCAACCATAACTTTTACCTTGTCTATTATCTGAAAAATGTATGTCCAATTCAGCATCCGAAGCAAGTCCATTAGTGTGCATCCTTAGATGTATCATCCATACAAGTTTGCTCCTTATAGGGCTCATAGTTTACTGGAAATGAAACATGCATTAAAACTAACATTTTCACTCATCCACAAAAAGTAGGTCAGATTCAGCTTCCGAAGCAAGCCTGGAAGTATGCATCCTTAGATATATCATCTATGCAAGACTGGTCATTAAAGAACTCATAGTTCCTTGGAAATGAAACCTGCACCAAAAACTTTTAACTATTCACTCAACCGGAAAATGTAGGTCAGATTCAGCATCCGAAGCAAGCCTGGTAGTGTGCATCCTTAGACGTATCATCCATGCAAGTTTGGTCAACATAGGGCTTAAAGTTACTTGCAAATGAAACCTGCACCAAAAACATTAACCTGTTCGCTCAACTGGAAAATGTAGGTCAGATTCAGCATCCGAAGCAAGCCCGGTAGTATGCATCCTTAGATGTATCATCCATGCAAGTTTGGTCAACATAGGGCTTATAGTTACTTGGAAATGAAACCTGCACCAAAAACTTTAACCTGTTCACTCAACGGGAAAGTGTAGGTCAGATTCAGCATCTGAAGCAAGCCCGGTAGTATGCATCCTTAGATGTATCATCCATGCAAGTTTGGTCAACATAGGGCTTATAGTTACTTGGAAATGAAACCTACACCAAAAAACTTTAACCTGTTCACTCAACTGGAAAATGTAGGTCAGATTCAGCATCCGAAGCAAGCCCGGTAGTATGCATCCTTAGATGTATCATCCATGCAAGTTTGGTCAACATAGGGCTTATAGTTACTTGGAAATGAAACCTGCACCAAAAACTTTAACCTGTTCACTCAACCGGAAAATGTAGGTCAGATTCAGCATCCGAAGCAAGCCCGGTAGTATGCATCCTTAGATGTATCATCCATGCAAGTTTGGTCAACATAGGGCTTATAGTTACTTGGAAATGAAACCTGCACCAAAAACTTTAACCTGTTCACTCAACCGGAAAATGTAGGTCAGATTCAGCATCCGAAGCAATCCCGGTAGTATGCATCCTTAGATGTATCATCCATGCAAGTTTGGTCAACATAGGCCTGATAGTTACTTGGAAATGAAACCCACACCAAAAACTGCACCAAAAATGTTAACCTGCTCCAAAAACATTAACCTGGTAATTCCTTTGCTGAAATTGCAGCATCTGAAACTTTGTCTGGTACAATAAAACACACTAAAACCATTTTCCATGCATGTCTAATCAGTATAGGACACAGAAGTAATTAAAAAGAAAACTGCTCCAAAAAACTTAACCTTAACCTGGGACGCCGACGCCGACACCGACGCCGAGGGTATCACATAAGCTCCCCCCAACTTCGTTGAGGTGAGCTAAAAATGCCAATAATTTTTCTCTAATTCATGATTATCCCCTCTTGGAAAACGGCATGGCCCTTCATTTGAACAAACTTGAATTCCCTTCACCCAAGGATACTTTGTGGCAAGTTTGGTTAAAATTGGCCAAGTGGTTCTTGAGAAGAAGATGAAAATGTGAAAAGTTTATGACAACGCCAACAACGACAACGACAACAACGACAGACGACGGACAAATTTTGATCAGAAAAGCTCACTTGAGCCTTTGGCTCAGGTGAGCTAAAAACAAATAGCAAATTTTACTATTTTTATAGAGTACTACAAAATATGACGTAAACAATGGATTCACAAGAAAACATAATAAAAATATTGGGGATATTCTAAAATTTCTGTTTTAAATTTCAAGAGCGTACTACATTTATTACTTTTTCTGTAATAAAATTTTTATTACCCCTTTCTTTAAGAGCTTCAGATTACCATAACGTCAAAAGGACACTGCAGCGACGTCAACCTATATCCATCAATTGCAAAATCGGTTAAATAATCAGTTATATCAAATTGTAATTACATTAATTAAGTGAAAAAAGTTGCATTAAAACAACTTGTACACTTCATTTTACTATGATGCGCGAAATACTGCGCAATGGAAACTATAGTCGGCCCCCTTAAAATTTACTAGGAATGTCTAGTTTTTCCTACATGAGTTGTAATTCTAAAAAGACTTGTGAGACAAAAAAGAGAAACATCCAATCTTTAATTGAGAAGTTATACCACTTGCTCACATTTGTGTTAAATTGATATAATTGATATTCTACAAAATGTCCTTGTCTTTATCCACCTACAGAAACAGTATAGAATATGCTGCATATACATGTAACACATCATTATGGGCCTGGAAATAATATATTATTCAAAACAGGCATGTAAATAGCCCAAACCTTTACTTAGGCAGCGTAATTAGATAGCTCCGTCGTAAATATTTGCCTCAATCAATATTAATTCTATTGCCTGGTGATCTGGAAACAAAAGACTCAGTATACTGCTTTACAGATTGCATAATGTGTTTCTTCATGGCTCTATAATCTAATAGGCAATGGATCATCAACGCATAGAGTTATACTTTTCATTCCATTATGGATCATAGCAGATCAAATTTTACCAAAAAAAAACTCTGTTTTTGTTTCAATATCCCTCGGCATTATTAATCAGGGATCCCACACATTGTCTATAAACTTTGTCATTATTTTCTTCTCTTGAAGTTGATCCAGCTTACTTTAATCAACATTCTCAATTTCACCATGAATCACTTGATATTGCATTCTTTTCCAATACAAGCTCATTTTATAACAGTATCAAATAAAAACATCCTCTCTATCATAGGGGTCTATTAAAAAATATCCCTTTAGGCTGCAAAGCTCACCTGATTCATCTTGACTTTTTTTAATAAAGTTTTTGTTTTCATTACTTCATTCCAATAAAAAATAATTAAAATGGGGCTAATTCACAACATCGTCAAGATATGATATATAATCCAAGCTGAATAAAACATTGGGATACTTTAAAATCAATATGATATGCATGTCTCTGCTGATCTCCCTGGGTAAAATTTAGAAAGCTTTTACTCATACTCATGCATTATGAAAATCATATGCTAAAAACATTAACTCCGAATTATTTTTTCAAAAACATATATCTAAAAAAATGTTTGGTTGCCCGGTCCCAACCAGCAAACTGAAAACTTTTTATTTCAACCTCCAGCTGGATGCAATTATTTTTTATATGTATACGTACTCTACATATCATTCTTAAATTTTCTTAGAAAAAAAAATGTTCTCACCTACGGTGACCTACCTATTGACCAAATATTTTCATACCTAACCCAGTCAGGAGAGGGCAACCAAACATTTTCTAAAGTTGGCCTATTGAAAGATTAAAACCCACTTGAAGAAATGTCAATTTTTGTTGAAATTGGCCATTAAGAGATTCTGAAAAAGTAAAAAAAAATGTAAAAGTTTAAAAATTACAGAACTTCACCAGACACACTTTGATCAGAGAAGCTCCAGACTTGAGCCAAAGGCTCCAGTGGGCTAAAAACACTAACCAGTTGGTGTTAACTATAATTTACGTAATTTTTTTTCTAATTAAGACCATCATAAAACACAGGAAGATTAAATAACAACAAATAAATCCATTAAATAATTATTAGAGTATATAAGCCTTCACTAAGAAAAACTCCCTCTCTTTTCTCTAGATAACCTTTTGACACTTACAGTTTGCTCCTTTTGTTAAGGGCATCAGCCACACAGAGGTCAGCCATGTTTGTACAAACAGGTAATAGGTCTAGAGAACTTCTGGGCCCTCCGTAATCGAGTTATAACTGAAATCAAACAGTCAATCAATAAGATTAGCATTGATCAGGGAGGAATATAACAAACATTTTGATACAGAGAATATAAAGAAAAAATCAATAAAAATTCATCTGCCATTACCCAATGTACACCTTGCATGGAAAAGAGACACTTTATACCAACATTGTGAATTATTAATGGTATCTTCCTATCAATAGATCTGAAAGAGTCTAATGTAAAATGTCAGTATTGGTTTCATACTGCACTAGTTATACTTATTGACAGCTAAACTAAAGAGTCTACTGTAGCAAATGCAAACTGTATCAAAAAGCCACCTTATAATCATGATAATTCATTATGATAACTTGAAATTTTTCAATTGCATAAAACCATGCAGAGGGTCCCAGAATTAAAATAATAATTAATTTGAATGTAATGCTTATATACACATAAAAGTGCCTAAAACAATTACTAATGAATTTGTCAACATGCATCTTCTAATTCACTTCCCGTAATGTCTCTGTGACACGCTTTACTCTAGCCCCTACAAGTCTCCACAAAAACCAATAATCATGTACATTGTAACTTACTAATTACTTTCATGCTCTATTGATTTAAACATCAATGGATCTCCAATGGGACCTAAAAATCTCTTGAGGATGTTTCTGGAATACAATTTAATAAAAAAAATGTCAATATATATAACCTTGACCTAAAATTGCAAACTTCTATCAAATTCAACATGTTCAAAAAATAAAATCTTCTTGATGTCCTAGTATATTAACATGGAGATTTCCAACAAGTTCATTGTACTGTAATATGATTTTTCTAATACTTGCAGCTTTAGCTGACAAAGCTCACACTTGATTAACAAAAAAGTGATATTTCTCAACACCTTTATTATTTAGAATTCTCAAGAAGTAAAATTAGCAGTACAAACTACTATCAATTAAGAACTACAGCATATCGGTAAAAGGTAGTCTATCGTTAAGGCAGATAATTAAATGCATCTTTAATCGACATGGAAATGTTACCAATATAAGACAAGGAATCAATTCTAGTGTACTTGTCGGCTGAGTTGAAAGAGAACAGTGATTGAAGAAGAACTGCTGTGATAATCACATTTCCTCTCCATATAATATCCATTTTCTCCCATATTTCTTCCAAATCAGCTGTAAGGTGATTTATATTGAAGGCCCTGAAGTATCACATTATCAACCATTTTTTTTTTTATTATCCTTTGTTTACAAAGACTAGATTTTCAATATGACTAAAATAATCCTATCATATTTTAGGTTTTCATGATATTCTAGATATATATGTGCCAGATCCAATTCAATTTGAAGACCTATAATTAGATTTTTAAATTTTTTTAATACTATTTTCTCTTACATAGTGTATGTAACTTCTGATGTACCGGGGGTATATGAAATTGAGCTTGATTGTATTGAGTAAATGCTCAGTGCTCCTTAGGTATTTAGGCACCTCTGACATTCAGTCCTGTTCCTGCCAAAAAAAAAAATCTAAATGATGTGGCATGTTAAATTGTACAGTAGTACATGTTTGGCTATTCAAATAAAATAGTGAGAGTCAGCTAATTCTCTGAGACAGAAGTCAAATATGGTCACTCTCACATTTATACATGTACATGTATACCCTTCCACCATTTGCAGATCAGAAATCACTACAAACCTGCTCCCAAAACATAATTCAAGCATGTAAAGAGGAGATGTTTGCCTACAATTTAGGTATTTGACTGTACCATACCAATAGTTTAAAAGGAAGCATTATAGCAAGTTTGAAAATGAACTGATGTGTGCAATATAAGGTAAAACTAAACATTATGATCTAGAGTCAAGAAAGTAAGTTCTAGATCAGAATAGTCAATACATGTATGTGATCTCCAGATACTGATGCAGAAGTTTAAATAAAAGCAGCTGCTCATCCATTTTGTTGAGTTCTTAAACAGGTTATGAGATTTCGGAATCTAATCATCATTTATTTTCATGTTACCAAATCCTCTTCTATGGTCATGATATTTAAAATCAAGCCTTCATTCATTCATCAACTTTTCAAAATTTATGAACAAAGATGACATACCCATGCATTTCAAACGATTATTTGCAAGCAGACTGGTTATGGATTCCATGATACCAAACTGCAGAAACGGCACCAGATAGATCAATTTTTTTCCTTCCCTGCAAGATGGCAAAAACCCATTATTAAAATATGCAAATAACTGTCAATGGGGCTCACAAGTAATTCCCTATAAAGCCTTTGACAGAAGATGAGCAAGACAGAGAATACATTGTATAATACTAACAACCAGATCATATGGAAAGATAATTTTTATTCTGACAAGGACAGATATTGTGTTTGATGTCCCTGCACATAACAGACACATTGAATTAATGTCACGATAAGAAACCATGTATCAGAATGCGTCTATGAATTTATGGTCTTGGCTACTGATTTTTTTTTGTTTGAGAATGCTCCAAAAATCAAAAAAGCATAGGTAATCAGACATTACAGAGCTCACCTCAACAAATGTTGTCTTTAAGTAAGGCAAAGTCACACAATTACCCATCCAAAAAAGCAAAATTTATGCAATTTTGATCTGATACTTTGGAATAGACCTATATAAAAACTTCAAACTAGTTCTTCATCACGAAAATGTGATTAAAATCCAGCATCTGAAGCAAGTTTGAGAGTTTTCATCCCTTGATGCATCATTTGTGCAAGTTTGGTTTATATAAGCCCAACAGACATGCACCCATAGCTTTTACCTGGTTCTTTATCTAGAAAATGTATGTCGAATTCAGCATCTGGAACAAGTCCATTAGTGTGCATCATCCATGCAAAGTTTGTACAACATAGGGCTTATAGTTACCAAGAAATGAAACCTGCATAAAAATTTAACCTCTTCACTCATCCAGAAAATGTAGGTCAAATTCAGCATCCGAAGCAAGTCTAGTAGTATGCATCCTAGGATGTACCATCCATGCAAGTTTAGTCATTATAGGGCTCATTGTAACTTGGAAATGAAACCTGCATCAAAAACTTTAACCTGTTCACTCATCCAGAAAATGTAGGTCAGAATCAGCATCCGAAGTAAGTCTGGTAGTATGCATCCTATGATGTACCACCCATGCAGGTTTGGTCATTATAGGGCTCATCTTGGAAATGAAACCTGCACCAAAAACTTTAACCTGTTCACTCAACCGGAAAATGTAGGTCAGATTCAGCATCCGAAGCAAGCATGGTAATGTGCATCCTTAGATGTATCATCCATGCAAGTTTGGCAACGTAGGGCTTATAGTTACTTGGAAATGAGACCTGCACCAAAAACATTAACCTGTTCACTCAACCAGAAAATGTAGGTCAGATTCAGTATCCCGAAGCAAGCCTGGTAATGTGCATCCTTAGATGTATCATCCATGCAAGTTTGGCAACATAGGGCTTATAGTTACTTGGAAATGAGACCTGCACCAAAAACTTTAACCTGTTCACTCAACCGGAAAATGTAGGTCAGATTCAGCATCCGAAGCAAGCCTGGTAATGTGCATCCTTAGATGTATCATCCATGCAAGTTTGGTCAACATAGGGCTTACAGTTCCTTGGAAATGAGACCTACACCAAAAACTGCACCAAAAATGTTAACCTGCCCCAAAAACATTAACCTGGTCATTCCTTTGCTGAGATTGCAGCATCTGAAACTATGACTGGTACAATGAAACACACTAGAAGCATCTTCCATGACTGTCTAATCAATATAGGACATAGAAGTACTTAAAAAGAAAACTGCTCCAAAAAACTTAACCTTAACCTGGCCCTCTGACACCGATGGTATAACTATTACATAAACTCCCCCAACTTCGTTGAGGTGAGCTAATTATTGTTCAAAATCTATGCTTTTAATGTCTTTCAATATGGTAGGTTTTCTAGGCTAAAAATTTCCAAAAAAAATTTAATTTCATAATGATTCAAACATACAATAAACAACACACAGTTTCTAGAGTAGAAAAGAAGTAAATGCAACAATGGCTTTTTTCCTACCCAAAACATCTTTGGTGGACAAGCAGGTTTGCATACTGGTGGCTATAGCTTGGTTGCTGGAGCACCTGGCAGGGGATTCAGCATGTTCCGGGGCCCCAACATTTGAATCCCAGCCTGGTGGGTGTTCCAATTTTCTTCTCCCCTTCTGTTACATATATCAAAGGAATCTGTAATTTATGTTCTAAAGTTACTTAAAATAGTAAAATCAGGGCTTGGTGGTTAGGGTGTACATGTATGATCTAAGTCTAGTAAGTTGATCCTTACACTGCGGGATAGGGAAACCTGCAGTCCTTTGGATAAGTCTGCATAAACTGAGATCCTGTGTCCCAGTAGGTGTTGGCACAATAAAGACCCCTCACTGCTCAACAGCCCTGAGTGCCAAGCATCGGTTAAAATTTGCAGCCCTCCAACAGCAAGTATTAGCGTCTCCATATGATTGAAAAATTCTCAAGAGGGCGCTCAGGGGCGTTAACCAACCGACCAAGAGACGATGATGTAAAGTTTGAGGCTAATTGTTTATAGTTAAAAGCAGAAAAGCAGCTGATCGAGAAAATACATTATATAAATGGTTATACACAATCCTTCTTGTCCACACATGAGTCCTCATCTCACAAAACGTGGAGTATATACCCAAACATTAAAAATATACAACTAGTGAACTACCTTTTGCTACAAATGTGTTCAAAAGCAACATGATCGAACGTTTAAACTATCTTTTCTTTCGATAATCCGTATTCTCTATTAAACAGTTGATAACTCATTTACCCCACCCAGGGACCTATATACTAATAGTATATAGGTCCCTGCTCCACCCCCTTTTTCAAAGGGAAGACATCAACTTCTCAAAAGGGAATAAATCTGCAGAGTCACATCACAGGAGTCGGCAGTTTTATCAATAAACCAATGTAAACATAACCTATGAGCTTCGCGAGCGTGGCGACGCCCGCGAAGCTCATAGGTTATGTTGATAAAACTGCTGACTCCTGTGGTCACATACAGTGACATACGACATTTTCTCTATTTCTTTCAGAAAATATTCATGAACAAATTGTCATTACAAGTGGCTTAATAAAGTTGTATAGCTATCTCAAGCGTGAGTGAGGCCTAGGGTTCTGTAATAAATACATCACTGTTTACACCAGTCTTTGATTTCCCTCCATCTTCTTGCCATCCTGGAAGGTCACGTGCAATATCACATGACCAACTCAGATGTGCGCTGAGGAGATGAAATATGTTTGATTTTATAGAAAATGCTTATGTTGAAATATTTTAAAGAGAGAAAATGTTGATTTTTATAATTGTATACTCTATAACAACAGCTAATTATAGATCAATAGTAACCAATTCTGGTAGTATTAAACACATGTTAAAAGGGGGAGGCTTTTTTCAGTCTTGAAAATGTTCGTTGAAAACCTATATTTCCCTAAATTTTCTTGTAGTATAGTTAAACATTTTGATTAAAATAAGACCCTCTATGCTCCTATATTCTGTTATGTCGCTATACAGGAGTGTAGAGGATATAATTTTAATTAGATTGTATAGTAAAATTAAGGTAAATCATAAATGTATGAACAAAATTTGAGTCATGAAAGGAGGTTGGACCCCCCCCCCCAACCTTCCTCCCAACTAACACTCGAATTGGAATTTTCGAGGGTGGACAAATTAGCCCCCACCCCCTTTTGCCTTTAAAAGTAAAATTGGCACCACCGCCCCCACCCGCACCCACCCACCCCACTTGCAACTTTATTACTTGCCTGTCATCAAAAAGTAGTCGGTTTTAAGGTCAAAATCTAGTAAATGAAAGGTGCCTACAGATTTATAAAACTTTAGAAATAAATTCCTTTATTGATGCTTTACAACTTTAGCTTGGTCAAATAAGGTGTTTCGGGGCATAAAGTAAAGTACGGGAAAAAGAAAGTTGAAATTGATCATGACGTCATAATGGATCTAGCACCAAAAAATTAGTCTAAAGTTATTTACTAGATCTTGACCTTAATCAGATAGTTTCTGCATATATTTACGATAATTTTTACAAACCAGAAAGATAGAAATACATCTTCGAATTTACCACATGAACACAAATACATGTTACTTTATTTTCATTTTTTATTATTTGATAAACGTCAAAGCACATCGGCTTCAGTTTCATGACGTCATAATGAAACAATGAAGAATGACATCACAATAAAAACATCTCATTGTGACGTCACAATGTCCTTGGTGAAAATGGTGAAAACAATGTTAGAAATGTTTCGTGAATTGTATTCAATGGTGTTAAATAATCTCTCATGGATATATGAAGTATCCATCACATTGACAATTCTAATTCCTCTCTGTATTCAACATTTATGGTAAGTATAGCCATTTGAATATACTGAAGACGAGAACACGCGCAAGATCTTTTCATATTTGTGAATGTTACTTTTCTTCCCTTTAGGTCTGATCAATCATACTGCTAATATTTATATATTTCTTTAATTTATCAATTTTTAGCGTTGAACCACCACTAACCTGGATCCAGTACGTCCTGGCACCTCTTCTGGGATACATGGATTTCTCTGTGGAGCCTAGGTGTGAATTCCTGGGACCCTACTTTAAATATGTAAGCTTTTAATGAAATAGCAGTCTAATGTCCAACTCCTCTAATAACCAACTCTTTTTTATATCAGCATTGCGGTAATATTTTTTCTTTTCTTTCAGCGTGTGTACAAATATGTAGTCACTCGAGTGATGAAGTTGATCTGGAGATTCTTCCTAAAGAAGTAAGTTCTAAGATGCACTTTTCTCTAGTAAACCATATAATTTTATTTATTTTTCATTCATTTCATTATTTGTCTGTTTGTTTGTATGTTTGACAGTTGTGTTCATTTATTTTAGACGAACTAGCTGGTATCGACACAACAAGCTCGTGTTTACAGCGTTTTTGGAGTTCCTGTCTTGCCTTATTACGTTGGTTTTACCCCTGTATAAAATCTATTTTTGGTGAGTGTCACATTTTATAAACGAGAATCACTTCAAGATAATCAAGAAGCATCTACTTGGCTTTGGATTGGGTCGAACTTAGTCAAATATCTGGATTTCAAAACTGCGTTCGCATGGATAATTCTCACAAGTCAAATTGCAAGCTTCTAATTAAGAAGCTCTCTGTTTTTCACAAATTTCACTCTATCCGAAACATCGGGAAAAAATATGCATATTTATAAAATTCAATTCAAGACAAAAAGCTGAAAAAAAGGGGGGGGGGGGGGGAAAGGGGTGTTTCTTTCTTGTAACTGTGTTAAGTACTGGTGTTCAGTGTCGAAATACATCCATTGCAATGGCGGAAAATGATTAGAAATATTATTTCAACACATTCGGATTTCCTTTTATATATATTTCATTTACTTGTTTGCTTTATGTACACCGAAATAGTAATCTCGTATGAAATGATGAACCATGTCTCAATCTCTCTTAATTTTTTATTCTTATCAAGTCGTATATAAAGATTAAGCCCTTTAGAAGCGACATCAATATTCTGAAAAATGTACTTGATTAATATATCTTTTTTTAACTCATCAAACTCATATACAGTTAAATAAGAATTCATAAATTGTAGCTTTTATATCACCAGCTTTGCATTTCTCATACATGTGTACACATGTGTAGATTATTTTCCTCGACATACATGATTGACATGGCCGCATATATACAGTGATTTCTACTAAGTATTTTAAATAAATAATTTATTTTGCAATGTTTTTAGTGAGGAAATTCAGGAAGGATTTCCCCCAAAATGCCTGTACTACTTCGGCTTTGTCAGGCGCAGAAGGTGTCCAGTCTTGGTCGTTTCTGACGTGAGTATGACTATCCTAACAAAAAAAATGTTTTTAAGGTACGTTTTGCCAAGACGTAGTGGAATTCACAGCATGTACACATGTAACCAAAGAAAAAAAAACATCATCTCACATAGGCGTCGGAACCGGGGGGAGGGGGGCTAGGGGGGCTTAGCCCTCCACTTTTTTGCAAAGATAGACATAGTATAGGCATTGAACATTGCGGCGTAGGTTTAGCCCCCCCCCCCCCCACTTTCCATAGACAATTTGCAGTAAAGGCAAAATAAGGGAAAAGTAGTTGGAAAGTAGTAGTGTTTGGAAGAAAATTTGGTACTGAAAGAACTTCGCCTACCCCCCCCCCCCCCCACCCCCACCCCACCCCACCCCGAAATAGGATTTTTATGTTTGGACAATGGACACCCCCCCCCTTTTTTTTTGCTTGTCAGGTTTTCTGTAGGTCTAAAAAAAATTATCTTATCTTACACTTGCCCCCCCCCCACTTTCTATTTGCTTCCGACGCCAATGTCTCATACCCTGTTTGGGAGTAGGCTTTTTCCTATTTGGAGCTGACAACCCACCCTCTTTTTTTATCAGACTTTTGTAAAAGTCTTTTCTTATTTTTATATTATGATACATTTTGTATGTGATACAGAAACAAGTATATATGAGGGGGAATCAAAAGGTTTGTGGACCTGTGCGATAAAATCGACAATACCCTACCGTTGAATATTACATGCACATGCGCAGATCTAGAGTTGGGTGGGTGCGATGTGTGGACATACCCTGGAATTTGATGAAATATTAAATGTATATACTAAACCAGCTAAAAGTGACCTTGGAACCCCCCCCCCCCCGAATACGGTAACCTGTTTTAAATTTTATAAAGTCGCAGGTTTCTGAAGATCTCGAAATGAGCACTCCCCCTCTCCGAAATAGGTTTTACACATTTGAAAAAAAGAGTTATCGCTTCTTTTTTTTTTACTTGTCAAGAAATTTCTGGGCTGGATTTTTTTTTGGGGGGGGGGGGGGATCCCCCTCCCCCCAAAAGGGATCCGCGCCTGCATGCACAAAAGACAAGATAGGATAAAAGCCCTCATTATCGCCTTCGGGTTTGAGGCATGTTTCTTAGAAATGCACAATAGCTTACTGTTAAAAAAAAAAGAAGTCTGTCAATTTTTAAATTTTCTCATTCTTTGTTTTCGAATTCGTAAAATGTAGAACACATATTGTTTTAGCTATTTATCCCTGCTAACAACCATACTTGCAAGCAAAACACGTCCCCACAGGCGCGTTTCTTTATTCCCTCTAACTCTTTTACATGAAGGGATAAAAACAAACATTATTCTGGTGTCGAAAATTAGAATTACTTGGAAAATAATTAAATTAATCGGAACGCCGAAGGAATGATGTTATTTTTTTTTTTGGCATACACTCACACTCTACTGAGTCGGTCGGGCTAAAAAATATAATGATCTGTTTTCCTTTGGCCCAACTTCCACCAATTTTTCCTTGTTTATGATTTCCAGGTAATTCGCCGATATTTCTACTTCACACTTCCAAGGTGGTGCCTGAGGATTTTTCTTTGGTGGAGAAATCGTACACAACTGACAACCCAGGCAACCGAGGACTGAAGGAGTGAAATGGTAAAATTCCCTGTGTTATACAAAGTTGCCAAACGTGCATGTGGTTTAGGTGTACAAATTAAGTCATATAAGGGACAACAGATACTCGACGCTACATGCACATATTGTTGATTTACATGTATCTGATTTTAATATTACAATTAAAATTTAGAAAAAATAACACACACTCTCACAGACACTCTCACAGACACTTTCCTTTTTTTTACTGTATACATGAAAATTTTCGCCCCGTTTAATTCATTTTTGTACTTTTTGCTAACTTTTTGTTGGGCGAATTTAAAATGAAGCGAATTCAAAGCTTTCACAGCTTACATGTAATTTCTTAAACGGAACTATGATCAGTCTACGACTGCATGGGCGAATTTAAAACGGAGCAAAATTAAAATTGTTCGCAAGTGCATAGGGCGAAAATAACACGGGGCGAAAATAACCATTTACATACAGAATACACAAAATGTGATATTTAAAACGATTTTTGGATGATAACATCGGGGATTGACGGAAACTAACGCAAAATGTACATGTAATAAGCACTTTTTGGTCGCATGTTACATTTTTGGCACATAATTGTTGTGGACAATGCAAGGTCCCGTGTCGCAGTAGGTGCTGGCACGAAAAAAGATCCCTCTATGCTCAAATGGCCTTGAGTGTCGAACATAGGACAAAATTTGCAGCTCTCCACCGTGGCAAGTGGTGGCGTCTCCATATGAGTGAAAATTTCTCGAGAAGGACGTTATACAACATACAAACAAACAAACAAACAAAACTAAACAGACAGACAGACCTGTGACTAAGATACAAACTTTACCGTTTTTAAGGACATTATTAAATCTAATTGATTTTTAAAAATTCTATTTCTAACAGTTTATTGAATACTTAAGTTGGTCGTATATTGATATTTTTTCTCGTATTTTTATTATTTCTTAATTTTTATTACTCTGATTCTTATTCGTACGAAGAAACAATTCATTTTATTATTGAAGAGAGAAAGAGAGAGTTTTAATTTTGCTAGTCTGCAATGCACATGCTTTGTAAACCAGTATGAAATCGTAATTCAATGTCCAACATTTAAAAAAAACACAATATATTTACACCTGACAGCAAATAAAAATATACTCATGTAATTCTTTTTAATTTCTATATTTCATGAATGTGCCTATCAAAAAATAGAAGAAAACTGATCAATGAAATACCCCCCCCCCCCCCCAAACACGTGCTCATGCACGTTTCTAATTTGCAACGGCTGATTTATATATACTAGGTATCAATTGATTTTAAAAGGCTATATGAAATTAATAAATGATAATATCAGATCTAATGTAAGAATAAGCATATGTTAATTTTTGCTTTTCTTTTCTTCGTTTATTTTATCTAATTAAAAATTATTCTTGTTGCATTTGCTGAATCTCAACGCAAAATGTCACAACGAAAAATTTAGTACTCCAAAATGTTTTTTTTTTTTACATTTTGCGTTGATCTCGACGCAGAATGTAATTACCCTAAAATTCTGTTTTTATAATTATTTTGCGTAATTACATTCTGCATTGATATCCACGCAAAACGTCATAACACAAAATACAATAATTCCAGTTTGTTACATTTTGCGTTGTCATTACATTTCGCTTTGTAACAGTTTGTAACAGTGCCTGTTAGATCCCTAGACAATATTTCTTTGATCCGCGCCGTAGCACTCTGACTCTGACATAATTATTTTTAATTACATGTAGGCCTATTGTCACTTATTTAAACAATTAAGTTTAGGATAAACTTGCCTGCTGTCTGTTAAACAGAATACAAATGAAAAGAATTATATCGAGGCAATTACACTGCATTGCGTGAGAAATGCGATAATTCAACATTGCGAACACGGAAGTACTGTAATGTTATGATTTCGTTCTCTGCGCAAGCTTATTTCAGACTTCCTCTCCACGTTGAGAAGTAGACACCGGCGAAATTGTTGTACCATTTGGAATATATAAATCGCAATAATGGTTTTAGATATTGAACTTTTTAGGGCAGATAAAGGAGGAAATCCTGACAAAATCAAAGAAAACCAAGCCAAGCGTTTTAAAGACGTTACCTTGGTGGATAAAGTAGTTGAAAATGACACCCAGTGGAGAAAAAGTAAGGGATATGTTGACAGGTTAACCTGTCAAGAAAATAATGTTTCTCACTCAGTGTTTGTTAAAACTGACAATTTATTAGCAGTTTTGCGTAAATATAGCAAGGAACAGCATGTGAATTAGGTTTTTAACTAAATATAATGATGATGCAAGTAAGTTGATGGATGATGCAACTTACAAGAAATAGACTTATACTACTGGAAAGCTGTTTTGGAGCCAGGTACAATGATTGTCTGTATAGATTGAAATAGCCACATTGCTTTATTAAGCTATTCGAATAGAGTTTTCCACAATTATGCTAAAAAGTTGCAAGTATGTGACAATAATGTCTGCAGAACTGAAGCTCACGGGTTCGGCCATGTCTAGTTAGAAGTAACACGAGTAATGTCACATGGATTAAGTAATGGAATTACTAATATGTTGACTGTGCGACTGTTGAGTTAGTGCTGATGCTTATTTGGTTTTATGAAGATCAGGCTCGTCAGACCAAACGTGGCATTTGGTGCGTCAAAACTCTGACGTCACATGACGTCATACATGTGATTCTTCCAGCGGGAGGCAAAATCTCCCAATTTTTAACCCCCCTTCCATCCCTCCCGATTAATTTTTAAATCTTCTGTGCTTAAAATAATTCTTCAAATTAAATATATTTTGCATTACTTTTTATCATGTTTCTTAAAAATGCTTAGAATGACAATACATTGAGATAACAATGGCAGTGCAATAAATTTTCACAGCAGTAGGCTTCGTAGTAATCAACATGAGGTCGTATAATTCGGTTGTAAAAATTGGTGATATATCAACTTGATAAATGACCATCAATGTTTTATTGCTGAATTGCTGAATGCAGAACATTGTAATTAGTTGCTAAAATACCCAATTGCCATCTTCCAATGCTGCGGTGGTCATTAAAAGATACAGTTATAATATGGGTTACACTTTAGTTAAAAATAGATCAAACTACAGGGTGTTGCTAATAAATATACCTGACTCTACTTCCACTTTGTTGTATTTTTAGAGAAATTAATTTTATCTCTTTATATTCTATTTAAAAAAAAATTACTGACATAAAATATGTTACATAAGACCTATATATGTTTTACTTCACTTACTGCTAAAACTATACTTCACTCTACTTTGTTGTATCTTTAGAGAAGTTAATTTTATCTCTTCATATTCTATTTAAAAACAAATTACTGACATAAAATATGTTACATAAGATCTATATGCATGTTTTACTTCACTTACTGGTTGATGTATCAATACCAAATCAAAAATAAAACAAATTATTTTAAAGCTAACCTTTATGAAATAGAAATTATTTTAAGTAATTAAGAGGGAGATGACATTTTCTAGGGAGTTGGATGGTCTTTCACAATTTGAAAAAATGTTGATAAAAAATCTCCAGTCCAGTTTTGAGACCCAAACTCCAGCTGAAAAATTTCAAATCTCCAGTTGTGATTGTTCAGTTCTGTCACATGTATGTGACGTTGTAATGTATAATTGCATTACCAAACCAAAACCTGAAAATTGCTGATTTTAGTGAAGAACCATTCTCTTGACTATTTGTCTGCAATATGTTCAATAAATCAAGGCAAATTTATTTAAGGAATGACTCTAATTCTTGGCCAAATTATTCGATAAAACCTGGTTTGGGTCAGTTTACGCTTTATAATCCACGAAGCATGGATACAGATGATTCAACTGGTTGTCAAGGGAGGGGGGGGGGGGTGTCCCGGCCCATACCAAGCCAGATTGTACAGAATAATTTGTGTTCCTTTTTGTAAATCAACCAATGAGAGGCTAGAATACAAAGAAAATTAAATAAATTATTATTTGTTTAACTTTTCAGGGTTCGACACTAACATTTTTAGGCTTTGGTCCGGCCGAACTAGTGCTTCTTTACTTTTACTAGTCCGCGGGTAATTTTATTAGTCCGTCAAAAATAACAATAAATAAATAGAATTAATGTTGCAATGTCCTTTTTTGAAATAAACAAAGCATTTACATGAAATGTTTATACCAAGATTTCGTTGAAATCGCACAATCAGGAACTACGATCGTATTCCCGATCTCATTCGTTTTTCTCTATACATGATTACATCATCTAAACATCCGACATCTTTTTTATGTGTCATACTAAATCATGATCACTTAAATGTTCAATTTCATATCGATGAGTCCTAAGATTAAGCACCGAATAGAATCAGAATTACCTAACTTCCCGCCTAGAAGCTAGAAAACTAAAAATAAATATGGGGTTTTCCACTGAAAGTTGTCGAAAACTTGAACATCGGTAAATTCTGTTTTCTCCCAAGAAAATTTTATTAGTCCCTTCGGACTAATTAGCTACAATTTTTATTAGTCCGAATGAAAATGTATTAGTCTGAGACTAACGGACTAACGTTAATGTCGAACCCTGCTTTTGTTTGTTATTCTCGTGAGTACATAGCCTTACAAAGTGATGCATTGTGGGTCCAAAGTAACTGCTGAAAAAAATTCTATAGAATGAATGTGCAGTAGTCCAAATTTTCTCTTCCCCCAGGCATTGTCATTAGAGCTCGCTAAGTAAGAAAGAATGATCAAAAATTTTAAAATTTAAGTCTGTACATATTGACATGTAAGAGAATATAATTCTGTTTTTTCAAGAATATTAAATATGATCTAAAAAACTACACATGAAAAACTTCAAAAAGTGTTTCTGAAAAATAAATGTTCCCTAAAAATTATTACTTGATTGATGAATAAATGGATACACAATGATTTCTTCCACATAAGAAACTCTTTGGAAAATATTACCAACCCTTATAAAGTCCAGATTCAAACATTGTAAATTGTATATCCTAATTAAAAGTTTTTGAACCATGGAATTTTATTTGATTTCAGAAAGGTTTAGAGCCGACTTGCTGAATAAACAGAAGAATCTCTGTAGCAAAGTTATAGGCGAGAAAATGAAGGTGGGTATGGCATTAAAAATATTGATGAATTAGATGATTTCAAATGCTTTACATTTATTAAGATAAGATAAGCTTTATTTAAAGTCAGTATGCAGGGATTGACATTAACGGTTGTCCGATTGCCCGGGACAAGTAAATTCTCAGTTCGGGCAAGTGAAACTATCAATTACTTGTCCGATCGGGCAAGTGGATATTTCTGATAGAAACATTTTTTTAATCTCACATAAGTTTATAAACAACACAACCCAGGATGAATTAAACACTTGAATTTCTGCCAAAAACGGGAAATTGTTATTGCATTCGGAATATTAATCCCTCGGAAGCGTTTCTGGATAAGAAATCGGGTTTGTTATTCTGTTTTCATTCGTTGTTTAAAAAATACGATTATCTGTCTGACAACTTACGTTACAGTCTTATTATGAAATAGAGATTACAGAATACTTTCTCTACCCAATTAAGGAATTATATGAAGAACACCAATTATTTACGATGCACGGTGTATCTTGATTCAAATCATAACAACTCTCTTCCTTCTGGCTTAAAATTTCAAGCAAAAATCATTAGGCCTAGAAAATAATATTCCTGCAGTACTCTGTGTGTTTTCAAGATAGTTAAATGACAGGAAAGTGTTTTACATACATTGCACATTTACAAATGTAGCATCACCAACATATCAACATTTTTCCGGCTGTTAACATCGAAATTGAGATTAATTTGTCAACTTTTATATTTATAACAAATTCATGCAGGTACAATAACTTTTTTTTTTCAAAAACTTTGGGCAACTAAATTTTGCATTTGGACAAGTCAAAATTGTAGTTCACTTGCCTGAAGGACAAGTGGAAATAAAAGTTAATGTCTACCCCTGGTATGGTAGTTAAAAAGTAACACAAGCTCTAATGAGCTTTTGACTGACATTTTTAACGTATACATAACAGTAAAACAATGAAAACATGCAGCACTATATAAACATAGAATTACTTGCAACAATACAGCACACAGTCTAATTTAAAGGACATTGTCAGCCAAAGAAAAGATTGACACACATGCACAGACACACAAACAAAAGGACACAACTTACCTAGTGGAGCAGGCTGTACACTCACAGTCCTTACCGCTCCAAGAGGCAATAATAGATTTAAATTGTAAAAAAAATTGGTTTGACATTTAAAATGTTCAGGTAAGGAGTTCCATAAAACTGGTGCTGCATATCTAAAAGACATTTTGCCATATGACGTAGTTTTCACTTTGGGTATTTCTAAAATGTTTGAATATCTAAAATTGTATTATCTTAAAACTCACCAAGTCTGACAGACATCTAGGAGAAAGGTCATGTAAAATCTTAAAACATTCCAGAGCCATGTTACACATTCTTCTAATCTCTCAGGGATTTTCCACTACCCCGTGTAGGGCCGAATATGGGCCCCATTCCCAACTGCAAAATCACTCTTTTTCCCAAAAATGAACAGCAGGTGTTCAATTTTTGAATGCATGAAAACTCCACAAAGGTAACTTGATCAAACTTGATGTAAAACAAACATGGTCAGGTTTGAAATCTAAATGAAATAAACAAAATTTGAAGAAATTTGACTATAACTTCATAATATTGATCCTCTGAATTATACTTCTGAATAATCCAGAAAAAATCAATTTCATTCATTATAAGTTTTTATTTCTTGAAAAATATCATGCAATAAAAATTCCCAAAAAGTGATAAAATGTCGTTAAATTCCCAATTGTAAGGGCCTGGGCCCCATTCCCAAAATGGTGTGGAAAATCCCTGTCTCTAATGATGGTAATTTATTAATGTATATTGCAGAGAAACTATGTGTATTCATTAATTTTCTCAAATTCCTTTTGTTTGTTTTTTTTTTTCGGCATGTACTTTGTAGAAAAAGTAATTTGTCATAATTTTTATAATTTTCAATTTAAAATGTCACAAATAATTAGAATGATGGTAACACTACGCAAAAGGTTTTGGGGGGGGGGGGGGTAAAAACCCAATCACAAAAAAGACAATTATAAACCCATGCAGTTACTTTGTTTACTGAATGACTTGTTTTTGTCTTAGCTGGAAAAAAAGTTGTAACATATTTTCAATGAGAGTATGTGCATGTTTTATTCTTAATGCTTCTTCTATGTTAATTAAATTCCCCCAGGCCACAAATTAATCTGCCTGCAAAAAAGAATTTTATTAACTATGTGTAATTTAATTCAATTTTGAGCTTTGTGTTCTTTTACAAATTCTTGCATTATGTCATTTTCAATTAAGGACAATGGTCTAAAAGGAGCAACAACAACCTTTTCACAATTGGGAAAATGATTATTCAAATCAGTATTATAAGATAGTAGAAAGCAATATATGTTATTTTATCTAAACCTGCTTTTACAAAATAGTTAATGGAAAATTTCATTGCCAAAAGAACCAGAAACCAATATTTTAATGTATTAACTTTGACAGCACTCTTTTTGTTTGACTCATTCAGTTAATCTCATGGGTGGAATTGGTAACACTGAAATATACACTTTATGAATTCATTGTGATCATCAAACATTGCAATATAACATTACTTATAAACATGTATTGATATATTTTTAAAGGCAAAAGAGGCACAGGGTGAAGACAAAACAGTACCTGATAATATCAAAGGAAACTTAGAAGAGTTCACCAAAGAGCAAATTCAGGTTTGTATCCTTAGTTATTATTTATATTCAGAAGAAAAATGAAAGAATAGGATAATTATAGTAATTTTTAAATTACATGTAAAATGGCTTGATTGCAAAATATACAGATGTTGAACAATTAAAAAAAGGGGGTTGAGGGGGGGGGGGGGTCAATGTGAGATTTACCAAAACCGGAAAACAATTTTTTTTAGCAATAGTTATTCAGGAAAGTTGAAAGAAAAATAGAATGAAAGCATGGAATAATTATAGTAACTTTTAATTTCAGATAAAAAAATGTTTGTTTAGAAATAATACAGATAAAAAGAATGAGAAATTCCTGAAATTTTTTAAAGCCTATATTTTAATTTTTTCAAGCAAAAGTTTAGCTTCATGGCTTTCATATTGTAGACTTATCTCATTCATTTATGATTTATTTTTCAAAATTTAATGTTGTTGAAAACTCTATTCTTTAAAAGGATTATTTTTATCACAGGATCTGACTGTAGTACAAATCAAAGAACTCAAAAACCTGATTGATGAGCAGATGAAAGTAAACGATGCTGAGTTAATTAAGCATGAACAGGAAAGAAATGAAGCTCTTAAAGAAATAGGCAACCTTGTTCACGAGAGCTGCATTATCAGCAATGATGAGGTAGGAATTGCTTATTATATAGGTAATATATTGTATATAGATATTCCTAAAAGAAAAAAATTCAAAGCTTCAAATACTTTCTTACATTGTTGTTAGCTGAAAATGGTACAAGTTTTATGTTAAAAAGTAGACCAGCATTCTTTAACACTACTAGCTATGCAAAGCATTACTTAAACTTTTATGTTCGGCAGTGATTGACTTGTGTAGATTTTTATACGTCCGTCTTAAGACGGGACGTATTATGTTATAGGCTTCGTGTCCGTCCGTCTGTCCGTCTGTCTGTTAGCTTTTTCGTTTCCGGCTCATAACTTTAATACTACTAGGCCTAGGATTACCAAACTTTGTCATCTGATGCATCTTGGGTAGAAGGTGTGTCGCGCACAAAAAGTAGGTCGCTCTGACCTTTAATTAAGAAGTTATAGCCAAATATGGAAAAATCCTTTCCGGCCCATAACTAGAAAACCATAAGACCTACAATCATCAAACTTGGCCAGTTTATGCATCTTAGGTAGAAGGTGTGTTGCGACCTATTTCAAGGTCACTGTGATGCCTACATCACAGGGGATGGATAAATGACAAATCATCGAAATCTTAGAATCAAGGTTGATGTGATTTTCTTGCACCTAAACTGTTCAAGAAAATTGTAATTTTTTGACGGGCGTATCATGCTGTGGCGCGGCACTTTATTTTCTTCTGTAATGATAAATATTTTGCACATTAATCTGCTTTGCATTGTGCTTTCATTTTATAAAGTAATAGTTATTTGGTATTCATGATGACAGAATCATTGTAGAAATATTTCATAATACTTAAACTAATATTAATCTGAATGTTTGTTTTGTCAGGATGAGAATGGAGTAGAGAGAACGTTTGGAGACTGCGAGACCAGAAAGAAGTACTCCCACGTAGATTTAGTGGTCATGGTAGATGGGGTGGACACTGACCGGGGATCAGTGACCTCCGGGGGGAGAGGATACTACCTTAAGGTGACCAGAGAGGCTGTCTCATTGTCCAAGGCAAAAGCTTGAGGACAATAAATACTCATCTATCTGTCAGTCTGTCTATCACATAAATTTAAAACTTGGTCATAGCTTTTGGATGAGAGAGGATGAGACATATTTCAGGCAGTGAATTTCATGTGAAATGATGGTTCTGAATACAGGTATGCTTTTATTTTTTATATTTCAGGGACCATTGGTGTTTTTAGAACAGGCTCTTATTAACCTAG